>NW_010525354.1:0-42339 GCF_000687285.1 Phaethon lepturus | reverse complement strand
TTAGGTAAAGACTGACGGGAAGAAGTAAAAGCACTTGTTTGTTCTTTGTATCATCTTGCAGTTTAATTTTCTCTATTATGAAAGGATGCAACATTATTGCTATGAATTTTCGATGATTACTGTGCTGTAATGTCTCGTCTTGATCACTTTTCTTGTTTGCCGAAACACATTTTAAGTAGCTGAGGCCAAACTAGCCTATATTATTTGTTGCAGCGCGAGGAAATCCAAGGTACCAAATTCCTGAACACCTTCTGAATGAAATGAATGCTGCTAATACTGAGCTGCAAAAAAAGAGGTATATAATGTAACTGTACTGATTCTTAAACAGCATTCTTAATCTGCAGGTCTCCAAAGTGATTTAAAATGAAACTCATTGAGTAGAGCCAGATACTAAAATGATTCAATGTCAGAGAGGTTGATCGAGGAATACAACTTGTATGCCCAGATCCTGCCTTCAGCTGGTTCCCTGCCTCCCTGTTAGTGGTGTAACTAGCCATTCTACAGAATTTCAAGGGAAACTTACTTACAGTTAAAAATTGTACCATTTTTTGTTGAAAATCATGGCAATTCTGGAAGGAGAATGGAATACGTTATCTTAATTATGTTTATAGAGGGAGTTCTCTCTTGGGAGAAGGGGGCATGACTTGCTTTACTGTGAAACAACAGATAAATGGCATCCTTTGCCAGAATCATGGAGGAAGGAGCTAGTGATATTCAGGTTGGTTGAAACTTTTCCTTCTGTTGAGGAACACACAGAACTGATAAGAAGCCTGAATTGCAGTTAAGCTATCAAAATACAGACACGCACGTGAGAGACGCAAGTCTTGTGTGATACCTCTGTACTGTGCAAGTTTCACTCTTTTATTTTTTAAATGTCATATTTGCCGCTACATTTAGCTAATAGGACTGGAAATGGATATAAAGGAGGAAGTCATGGCTGTGTCTGTCCTGACTCAGTTTCCGTACAGTTTTTCTGTCTTTGCGTTTCAACAGAGTACACAGCCTGAAAAGTACCCTACAATCTCCACACTCCTAAAGATGAAGTTTGTAATTTTGTTTGGAAAGGTAGAAGCAAGGTGTAGAAACGCACAGAACATACTGTTATAGTGCTTACGTGGAGGATGTCTACGCTAGCTCAGTATCGTACAACGTGTTCCAGGACAACTGCACAGAAGCATCTCTGAGATACGCTAGCCATTTGTCGGTGTTAAATTCACCGGTTTATTATTGTGTTATTCTTTCAAAGAGCGGAATGTGACTCAGCAAACAATGGCATTGATTTACATCTCCATTTGAGCTCATGTTATAAATTTCACAATGGGGCTTTGCATCCTTCACTTACTTGGAAAGAGAGTGTTGTGGATTTGACTATTGATAGAAGAAAAACGCTAGGAGACCTTCGACAATCAGTATTCCAGGTATTTGCTATATTAAATGAACTCAAAGACTTCATTTTTATTTGAGCCACAACAACATTTACAAATGTATTTATGCCGCAATTTTTATCTCAGTGAGACATTTTCAACAGTAAATGTCCATTTAGGGATCCAAAAACTATATGAGTTTACACAGAAGGAAACATTGGTTTGAGGTCTGTTCTCGAGGTGTTGAAGAAACCAGAAAATCGATGAAACTTTAATTATGTAGACTTCAAAGCTCATAAGCTAATTGTTTATATTTGGGCAGCATGTACATGGGCATGGATTGACACTTTGCAGAACTCCAGGCTTATTCTTAACATTTCAGTTTGTGACAGATTTGTCTTTGTATTTCAAGGAGCTAGCTGGCCTTGAAAGGAAATAATCAGAGTAGTTTAAGAAAAAAGAAAATTGGTTAAAAGAAATATTTAGCTTAACTACTGAATGTAGTGTCTTTGTATTTATTCTCTTATTATGTTAAAGGAATGTGACAATTTGTAAAATGCTTTTTCATAGATATCTAAATCAAAGCTAACGTAGTGTCAGGAAACACTGTTTGCTTTTCCTATACCTCACAAACCTTTGGTTAATGTCCACTTAA
This sequence comes from Phaethon lepturus, assembly GCF_000687285.1. Classification (NCBI taxonomy): domain Eukaryota; kingdom Metazoa; phylum Chordata; class Aves; order Phaethontiformes; family Phaethontidae; genus Phaethon; species Phaethon lepturus. Next base: position 40,320 of record NW_010525354.1, on the reverse strand, counting down.
AACTTTATTTTCGTCTATCTGGTGACTAGTCTGAAAGACCAAGTCCTAACTGTTTGACTGTTTCCTGCGTTACTGGCCTTGTTGAAATAAATAGCTGTGACTTGTTAAGTGTCACCAAGTGAGCTTGGTAGCCAGGCTGTAACAGCTTTCAGCAAAGTTGTAATTTTGAGTGATTGAGTTATTGCTTGCTGGTGTTTTATATTTTTTTTTTTTTTCATTCTTCCCAATAAGATGTTGGAATCTTGGGAAGGAGACATGATTCTCAGTATTGCCAAGCCTTTACCAGCAGGACTGCATCTTTACCAGGTACTTGATGGTAAGTATATTACATGCAAGGCTTCCATGTTATTTATATGTTGTATCTACTGCAGACATCGAAGATTTCATATATAAAACATCTTGGAGACTTGTATTATTGAACACTCTTCAAACTCAAACCTATATGCAGGTCTGCTGCTGTTGAGTTATTTAGGACATTCTTAGTGAAATGAAGGGTTTTGAGACTTTTATACGTAATCTTTGTTGTGAAGTGCAGTAAGACTGCTGATCTTATGCAAGTTAGATACATTTGCTGACAAAAACATATCAGTCTCTATTTTGACCTTGATTTGCTTATCACAGTATTTACCTAGTTGGTAGAGGAGAGGATAGAAGAGAGGAGCCAGGGTGATATCAAAGAAAAATGTAGATTAGACTTAAGGTGAAGTAGGAATTTTGTAACAGAAAATGCTTACATAAAAACTACATCAATTTATTAAGAGTACATTAGTATTTTAAAGTCATGAGTTCTGTCTCCAGCTTTGTATTGTTAGACAATTCTGTTAGTCATCAAAAGCCTATTCAGCCTTTTAAAAATTTTATGGTCTTTGTGGTCTGTTTCAGAAAATTAGGGTTCTACCAGAACATAACCCAACTTCCCATGATGTTGACATCGAAATACAGAGGCACTCATAGCTGCTGTAAATATTCCTCCACATGCTAGTACAGTTCTTTAAATGACAATGACTTTTAAAAAAATCTGAATCTGTCTTACAGTAGGAAGGTAAAAGAAACAGCAGCATGGGCATTAGTATTTCAAAGGATGGGCTTGGAATGTACAATACGTAACTCATTTATTAAATCCAGCCTTTTTAGTTGAAATCCATTGATTCATTGTTAAATCTCATGTAGATAATCCTGACCAAGCAGCTTTGCCAAGTGCTAACTTGGGCCTTGGTTTGCAAGGGAAATTGAGTTCAAACTTTTGTGCTGCGGCCCTCTTCACTCGGTGAGAGTGCTGTAGGAGTGTGTACCCCCTTGTGTTTCTCTTGCTACATGAGTGAACCTTAACTTACCCACCGTAAATGTTGACCACACAGCAGCTTTTGTAATGATATACTTGAGCCACAGTAGAATGTGCCAGCATATTTCAGTTTACCATCTGACCCTGGTTGTCTGTTTTGTGGGAGGCGAGAACTTGATGATTTGCTCCTTTTTAGGAGATGAACTGACACTGGATGGCATTGGGCTGGCTGATGGAGCAGACATCTTTGTGTGGAATGGGAAAGAGGTAAAAGAACTAAATACCCTCTCTCGTTTTCAGTTCTGAAGAGATAAGATGCAATCACCAGACACTTTTTTGGAAATGTCAATCTGTTCTGCAGATGTGCTGCTGACATACACCAACGTTGGCTTTGGGGACACCTCTTCAGCCTCATCTAGGATACTATGTTTTTACAGCTTGTCTGTAAAAGTACATCTTGAGTGATGTACAATGTACTGCTTGATAAAATTAGAATTAAACTACGTAGAATGTGATATGGTCTGATTGGTGCCTGTAGATATCCAATGCCAATTACATTGGAGTATATTCTGAAAGCATCTGGTGCCTCTTGGAAGGAGATCAGTTGATAGTAATGCAATAACAAAAACTTATGCCCTGTAGTGAATCATTTCACATATAAGATTAGACCTGTCAGTGACTACTTCTGTGTATGGTCTTCCTGCAATACTGTATTCCTTTTCTAGTGTTGCATATTCCTTAGGGCTTCTGCTTAACTTTCAAACACTTCCCTCAGTGGTTATGTAACACAGCATTTTATTCCATCTCTGTAATGGAATAAAATACTACTTTTAAACGACTTTTGTTGTAAAAGTATGCATTTTCTTTCTGATTTATCAGAAAAACCCAAGACCAAAAGAAAACATCTAATAATAGAGTCATTCTTGTCTTGATTGTACTTTTGGTATGGTCTATGGGACTCCAGCTCCCTGCATGATTAAATTGCCTTCAGCAAGGAACTGTATTCTTTGCCTAGGTGGAATATCAGAAAGGCTGGGTTTTAAAATCTAACTTTTTTGATCCGCCTCAGTCACACTTTTGGGTAGTTCTTTAATATCCTGAGGGACTGAATTCCTCTTTTCTTGATCTGATGGAGACGAAGTGTTCACTGGTTTCCCAGCTACTGTTACCAATATATTTACTATACAGGCAGACTTGGAACAGACCTTAAAGTTGCGCTTTCTCTTCCCAACACCTTTGAGTTACTCTAGTTGTTGAGTAGGCATTTGGTGAAAGGTGCTTTATTTCTAATGAGAAGAGAGGGTCCATCATTTTGTCCCAATAATTTTATTGTTTTCACTTATTGCTGTCCAGTCTCTTCTGTCTTTTATTGATCACCACTGCGTAAATCTTGCATTCCTTACTTCAGGTTGGTGGTACAAAGGTGATGACAGGCCTTGATCATGAACCTGTGGTCGTAAACATTCTTCGTTTAGCAGAGTATAACGAAGGAGGGAAGGGTCAGCATTTCACAGAATCGCAGCACGTCTTTTCACGCAGCACAAAACTGGGTGATCTGCGCAGAGCGTTAGCACCGTCAGGAGGAATCATTCTGAAGAATGGCTCAGGACCAGACAAAGAAGCCAAGAACTGGGAAGTTTTTCTTGAAGAAGATATGAAGGAAACAGTCAAAAGTGTTGGCCTGATGGATGGATGCTCAGTACTAATCTTAGACAGCCATGACCAGAGGTAACCATTTTGATTACAAGTATAATTAAACAAAAAAACAATTTTGGCAAAATCTGTTTAGTTAAAATTACGCTAGCTATATATATATTCTTTTAATACATCTTTTATTCAGGATAATGTAATCTTAAGTTTTGGAGATCAGGTACTTACCAACTATTAGACATTTCTTTGCTTTTGAAGTGCAGATACAGTCACATCCTTTGACTTACACTTGTAAAGGGAAAAACCTGGTGAGAACAACTTGTACCCAGTGTCCTGCTGCATTTTTGGCATAACCTGAATTTCTGAGGTTTGAGTTGTGTGGTTCTCCAAGGGACTTGGTGGGGTGAGAGAACAGAGCAGTATCAGAAGAGTATGCAGCTCTGCTGAATCTCCGAGTTGAATCTAAAGTTGCCAGGGGCAAATTTCTGGCCTCGTTTCACTCTCCAGTGCATAGCCCTCAGGTTAGGTTCCTGTTTTGAGAGACATCTATATGTGCTTGTTACGTAAATTCTGACTTCCTTGTTGAAACAGTACTGAAAAATTGAGGTTAAATGAAGCAGTGAGAGGACTCTTCACCAAGAACTGTGTTTATATACAGTAGCAGAGAGACAATCTCAAATTTTAGTTATGACTAGGTATTCTTTTACAGTATTTTTTCCAGAAGCCTTAAATCCAGACGCGGAAGGTGACTTAGACTCTTGACATGCCTTCAGAAGCTCAAGTCCCATTGAAAGCCACTTACCAAAACATAGTTTCTACTGGTTTACTTGGTACCCAGCCCAGAGGTGCCAGGATGCTGCCTGAGACCTCTGACTCTTACTCTGTGACATGCCATCGCTATTAATGACCTAGGTGTTAGTGGTTTATTTCAGAGCTTTGGTATTTAGCGATCTAGCCCAGACAATGTGTAATTTTCCTGTCTTTGACCATCTTTGCACTTCTCATTTTTACAGCTTCGTGAATGTGTCAAGTGGCAATTTGACTGCATTTACATATGACATCAGCTGGCTCCAAGTTAAAAACTTCTGCGGAACGGATGATGAAGAGAAACATGTTAAAATTACTGCCACTATTGAAACAGTAAGAAATCTGATTGTTCAGGGATATAACACAGGCTGTTTCCCTTAAAAGCTTGCCAGTGCACTTGGGCCAGTTAATGAGGAGTGCATTTAGCCTCAGGGATAAAGTTTATAGGTGATGAAGATAGTGTGCAAGTCAGAGTTACTGTTACTGGAATACTTTTGACTGCTGTGTAATAAGACCAATGCTGGTAACTTACACCAGTGCAGTCTATATTAGTGTGTTTTAGTGTGAAACAGTTTTGGTTTTGGACCATCCTGTCAATGTATGTTTGAGGCTGTGTCAGTAAACAAAAGCCAGAAGAGGAGGAAAGTATTATTTCTTGTTTTCAACATAGGATAGGAAAATATGCTGGTTTTCCCCAAGGGGTGGACTTCTCTGATACCTTTTCTGCTCTTTAAATTATTTCCTGTTGCAGAAAATATGAAGTACTACTAAGTTTTGCTCACAAAATTACTGTTTGTGAAATATTTAGTCTTTTGACAAATCCAAAAATTTTCTTTGGAATACTATTTTTAAGGAAAATTTCCACAAATGTGTTATGATATCAGTGCATTTATTTGTTACGTATATTTGGTATGATAATGTTAAAGAAATGTTCTCAGCTGTGTATAGTGTTAACAGAACATAACCAGGACACATTTCAAGTGAAGGCTGCCTTTTGCTGACTGGCATTTGAACAGCACATCTGGCATTCTACATTAGAAGTGTTAATATTGCGTTCTTTTAGGTGATGTCAGATATCAAAATGAAAGCAATACGGGAGCTTCAGCTAGAGGAGGAGCTAGGTAAGTGTTAAGCTGCTTTACTTTTAGATCTGGTAATGTTAGAATGTACTGGCTGGCTTCCTGCTTTTTGCATCACTATTCAAAACAGCAAATCCATTGCTGTTAGGAGTTTTTTTTGGGAAGAAAGAGAGTGCAAAGAACTTAAAATTAGATTAATTTTGAATAAAACTATGATTTCCTGTCTTAAAAATAAATCAATGTAAGCCTTGATTAAAATACATTTTATGAGGCTCTTATTTTTCAGAAGCTATTTGTGTAGGAATGATCATGTCATCTTACTAAAGTATTACGCTAAGAATTAAAGAAGATTTTTTTTTTTACCTTATTCCTTTCTTTAAGACACTCCAGTATGCTTTCGTTAAAGCTTTTGTTGATGTATTTACCTTTTGAAGCACTTGGTCAGTTTTAGAGTATTTTACGGATTGTGGCTAACAGCTGGCTTCAACGAAAAACTATTGTTTCACTGAAAGGATAAAAACTAAGACTGTTCATGAAGTCTCTAGGAATGTCTCTCCAATTGTACTTTTGATGTAATACCTCCAGAGGGAAGCCTCCAAGATAAACCTGTTATTGTCATTAATCTTAAACATGTTATCTGTCTAAACTTCTGAGCCAAATTTCTTCTCATTTGAATTACTTAATACATCTGTCTCTCTTTCCTACCCTTTTTGTTACAGCAAATGACAGCTGTCTTAGACCTGTTAGTGGAAATGGGAAACTTCTTTCTCCAGGTAAATTTATTTATTTAATCATCACTCTGTAAGAAGTTCAATTGGGAAACTTTGTTACCCTTTGCCCTTTCCTGGGAGAAGTACACACACATAACTCCACTGATTTTCAGGCTTAACTGAAGCATTTGTAGATTTGGTTTTTTGTGTGGGTTTTTTTTCAGTTTTAGTGTTTATTAACAGTACCAATACAAAACTAGAGGGTAAACTTAAATGTTCAGCTTGGTTTTATTACTTGCATTTCTAATGAGTAAAACTAATTAGCATACCTGCTGCTCTTTATTGACCACTGGCCATGTGCTTCAAGACTGTGGGAATTAACAGAAGGTTCTGTTTCCCATACTTATTTTATAAATTGAAAAGTCTGTAAATGATCTGTTTTGAATCATATTTAATACATTACAGAGCAACTTTCTAGATGTTCCAGGAAGCAGAGTCATTGTTCCATGTCCTAACTTATATTTCCTGAAACAAAATGGACTAAATGTGTTTCATAGAAACTTAGAATCTTTGGGTTGGAAGGGGCCTTTCAGGGCCATCTAGTTCCCGGCCCCTTCGCCCCCCCCCCCCCCTGCCATGAGCACAGGAACATCTTCAACTAGAGCAGGTTGCTCAGAGCCCCGTCCCACCTGACGTGGAATGTTTCCAGGAATGGGGCATCTACCACCTCTCTGGGCAACCTGGGCCAGTGGTTCACCACCCTCATTGTGAAAAATTTCTTCCTTATATCTATGCTCTTTTAGTTTAAAACCATTACCCCTTGTCCTATCGCAACAGGCCCTGCTAAAAGGTCTGTCCCCATCTTCTAATGCCCCCATTCCTTCAGCTTGTCTGGATGGCATCCCGTCCCTCAGGCATGTCAACCACACCACCTCAGCATGGTGTCATCTGCAAACTTGCTGACAGTGCACTCGATCCCACTGTCTCTGTCATTGATGAAGATAGTAAAGAGTACTGGTCCCAGTACGGACCCATGAGGGACACCGCTTGTCACAGACCTCCATCTGGACATTGAGCCTCTGGGTGTGTCCATCCAACCAATTCCTCACCCACCAAATAGTCTACCCATCAAATCCATCTCTCTCCAATGTAGAAAGAAGGCTGTTGTGGGGGACCGTGTCAAAGGCCTTGCAGAAGTCCAGATAGATGACATCAGTAGCTCTTCCCTTGTCTGCTGATGGGGTCACTCCATCGTAGAAGGCTGCTAGGTTGATCAGGCAGGACTTGCTCTTGGTGAAGCCATGCTGGGTGTCTCGAATCACCTCCCTGTCCTCCATGTGCCTCAGCATAGCTTCTAGGAGGATCTGTTCCATGATCTTGCCAGGCACAGAGGGGAGACTGACGCGTTGGTAGTTCCCTGCATCTTCCTTGCTACCTTTTTTAAAAATGGGTGCAATGTTTCCCATTTTCCAGTCTCCAGAGACTTCACCTGACTGCCAGAACTTTTCCAATATCATGGAGAGTGGCTTGGCCAGTTCCAACACCAGCCAGTTCCCTCAGGACTCTGGGATGCATCTCATCTGGTCCCATAGACTTGTGCATGTTCAGGTTCCTCAGGTGGTCTTGAACCTGATCTTCTTACAGTGGGAGGGACTTTACTCTCCCAGTCCCTGTCTTGCAGTCCATCCACTTGGGAGGTGTGGGAAGAAAAGTGAAGACTGCCAGTGAAGACTGAGGAGACAAAGAAGTTTTTGAGTACCTCAGCCTTCTCCTCATCTGTTGTTACCAATTTGTTACAAGTATTGATGTGCAAGGGTGGATTTCAGAACACCTCGAGCAGCAAACTTGAGTCCTGTGGTAATGGAGGAAGCAGTGTTAGGTTCCTGTTTACTGTGAGAAGACTGCTTGTGCCCGCAGTTTTGAAGCACACTGAATAATGTGTGGATTTGTGCTTCCATAAGAGTGGAGAAATGTGTTCATGCCGTAGCCTGCTCCTTGATTTGGATGAGCATGTGATGCCACCTGTCACTATATAACAGCTCCTGATGGCCAATGTTGAGCAGAAAAGGACCCCCAGCTTTGCTTTTGCCATTGTTGAGGCAGTGGTGAGAAACCGAGTGGGTCAACGTTATGTTTGCTGGGAAACATTTTCTGTGTCTGCTATTTTCTAATATATTGCATTAGTAAAACACTGACAAGAAGCCAAGGAGAGATTAATTCCCCTCCATTCAGCGCTTGTCAGATAACATCTGGAGTACTGTGTCCATTTTTGGGGGCTCCCCAGCATGAGAAAGAAGCCTTTGCAAACTAGACCCAGTCCAGAGGAGAGCACCCAGGATGGTCTGGGAGCTGGAACATAGGAGAGAGGTAGGAAGCTGGGTTTTTCCAGCCTGAGGAAGAGGCTTGCAGGGAGGAAAGGTAATTGCCATCTTTAAGTCCCTAACATGGACCTGTAGAGAAGGCAGAGCGAGATTCTTCTCAGAGGAGCACATTGAAAGGATTAGAGGCAGCAGACAGAAGTTTCAGCAAGGGAAATTCTACCACTTGATATGGTGAGGGTGGAAAGGGAACTCACACTGGGAGTACAGTAGACATGGAGCCCTAGGAAGCTGGGGGATATCCATCCCTGGAATTATTCAGAGCTTGACTGGGAAAAACCCAGAGTGAACTGATCTGACTTCAGAGATGGTTCTGCTTTGAGCAGGGGTTTGGAACAGACAACCTGCAAAGGTCCCTTCCAACCTAAATTCTTCTGTCACCCCATATACCAGGAATGGTGGGGAGGAACCTTTATACAAATACTGCTTTGCTTTAGTCATAGGAGGCTTACAGGCTCTAAACAGCAGCATAATTGAATGGATATTTTCAGGAAGCATCAGCTTATGATGTTCGTTGTGTTTTTTTGTCCTCCCTGAAGTGCCTGAGGATTATACTGTCAAGGAAGCGGAACTGAAAATGGGAAGCTTGCTAGGTCTGTGTCGTGGGAAAGCTCCAACTTCCACTCAGGTATAGTAGTGCTATGACTGTAAAGGGCCTCATGCTACTCTTTTATGCTTGGTTTACATTTCCCAGTATTTCATGTAGTCCTCTTTTTACTCTTGTAATGGTTGTAAATGGCATGAAAAAAATGATCGGAGACACTGAGAATTACACATATCAGCATGAAGGGCTCACACCATTTATCTTGGTTGCAGAAGGCCAAGAGCATATACATGACCAGTTAATGTAGCTCATTTGACAAATGGTAAATCATTTATCATTCATCTGTTTGTGGTTGTCCAACTTCTGTGCTCTGGTGTATGTAAACTTTTGTATAGAGCGTAAAATAAGATAAGGGACATACTGCTCTTGATATCTACAAGTTGTAAATATGCAAGGGAAAAAAAAATAGTATATTTCTAAAGATCACAGTGCTAGCAGATTTTCTCTCTACTTGCAGTAGACTAAGTGCATGTACAACTGGTTAATGAAGCTTTACTGATGACCATAACTCAATTGCATATGCTCCTCTGTTTGCCCTGCTTAGATTGTTTGCTTTAGCCCAAAGGAGTTTCAGTGCTGTCTGACGGATGGCAGGCTTGCGATAGCTGCTATACATGTGCAGGGGTGTTATTTCAAAGTATTTCCATGCTTAAATATGTATTCTGATAACTTATACTTGTGTTTTTAGCTCTTCTTATATTTTATTGTCGGGAGTGACCAAAACGCAAGCCCTGAGATGGAGATAGTTGTGGAAGAGACTGCGTCTGTCAAAGAGGTGAGTTCAGCTGCTTTTAAAAGCTTTTGTCGTGCCTGGGTCCGGTCTGCTGCTCCTGGAGAGCTCTGCCCTATACCCGTGTGTCACTTCAGGTCACTAGAAGACACTGAGGCAAAGGAAGTGTTTCGAAAGGCCACGGGGAAGAATGCCTTGATCTTTCACCAAGTAGTAAAGAGACATCCTTGCTTTTTCCCAAGGATGAATATAGCCCGACTGCTTTGCGCATGACTAGCCGCTCTTCTTATACACAGCAGTATATATATACGCAATCATGGCAGAGCCTGCCACAGTTCTCTTCTAGTTCATCAGACTCTGAATGCACAGAACTGGAGTGAGGGGAGTCAGGAGGAACTGTGCAAAGAGCGAAGGAAGCAGTTCTTAGTACTGCCAATCCAGACTTCTGGCACAGAGTACCAACGTCTACGAGTTGTGGCTGGGAAGTGTTGAGTTTGCAGGCTTAATTTCTAAAAGGTGCGTCTTCAAACTCTGAGACAGAATTTGTTCAAGTAAAGCAACAAACTGACAGCACAGATTTTTTTTTTTTTAACAGTTTATGTAAGCTGACTCACCTGACATAGTAAATTTCTTGCCTGAAAACAGTCTCATACTTGAAGGTTTTAATATATAGCTCAAATACACCACGTCTATGTAATTATATTGTTTTTAGGAATTGACCAAGAATCACATGCTCAGTCTTTATGTTAGAAAATTCTGGTGTAGATTTGCTGAAAACTTCATATTTCCCAACCTATGCATTGAGACAAGTCTCACTGTATGTTTGTTTTTTTCAGTGTCTAAATTTAATGCTGGAAAAATCTGGATTATCAGGTTAGTTGTATTGTATTGTTATTTGACTTTTTTTTTTTAAAAGGGATTTCAAAATTTCTAAGACAGCTCTGGCTACCCTAAAACTTACAAGTCATAAGTTTGCTACAGTGATCTATGTGTCATTGTAATGGGAGGAGGGGAAAGAATTATAAACTTGCTGTCTTGCTCTAATAAAAGCTGTCTGTGCAGTTGCTCTTGAAAATAATTTTCAAGCTTTCTGTTTAATCAAAATATTGCAAAATCCACAGTTCCTAGACTATTTGCTTGGATGCAGGTGGGGCTGTGTGGCTGCTTTGATGAGATTTTTCTATTGTAGTGGGAACCACTGCATGGGATTAACTGTAAAAAGTAATTCTTGGTGGCTTTGCAAAAACAAGTTATTCAAAATGAGATCACAGTTTGGCCATTATTTAGGAATTTGAGTGGTAGCAGTTACTCATTACTAAGCTTTTATGTGTGGATTAAGGAGGAGATGTAGGCAGCACTGGCATGACACACGAATTTCCTGGCTGAACATGTCTTTCCATTGATGCTGATGGGGAGGAAGGAGGAGAAGAGACTTGGAGTGCCATTATTTTCCAACTTTCATTCTAAACATTCATTGAATACTGAATTTGTGTTACAGTAAAGTGATGGCTGCAAATTCAGCCACGCTCCAAAAACAATAAAAGTTGAACCTGAAAGACATGACTGTCAGAATATACATTGAGTAGCCCAAATGAAAATTAAATATTGTGCTCTTGTGTACATGTACGTATGAGTTGAAGTAGCTAATAATGTCTTGAAATAACCTTTTTCATTTCCCTATAGTGAGGGTTTACTGCCAGGAAACAATGGCTCTGTTTTTATTCCTTTATTTTATATTACCATTTTTGAACAATTGAATTTGGCCTTGTGTGGAGAATCATGATCTGACTGCTGTCATTCAAAGAAATGTCAGACTTCAGTGGATTTTGATGTTCTTGTTTAAGATGACTGCAAGGTGTTGTTGTCCACACACCGCCCCCAAATTTATTGACGAGATTCCTTCAAGCTTGGGCCTTTTTTAGTTATGAAAGTCAAATTTTGTACCTTGCAAACAATAAAGTGCATTTTTATCAGTGGGTCGAATGAAAAAGTTCAGTTGTATTTGTTCCTTCTGTACCTGCTGCACTTTATATACAGATGCTAAATCCAAAGTATTGTCGTTTCTGGACTACACAGTCTTTTTTCTCCTGGTAGACAGTCAGGAAGGGGAAGTTGGATTTTTTCCTTAGTGTAGTTTTTGTTTTAATGAGCCTGTTATTGACTCAAATGGCAAATTGTCATGGGAATTCCTTCGCTGTTCCCTTAAACCAGGGAAATTAATTAGGTAGGTGAGGAAGAGACATTTATGCAAATAAGAGAAGACCATTTCCAAACAGCAAAGTGTTCCTCTAGGGTCTTGGGACAGACATGAAAGTGGTACTTCATTCAGTTTGTCAGAGTTGTGTTTAAAAAACAAACAAAAACAAGCAAAAGAATCCCTTAATGCTTATTGAGAGTTTTGTAATGTGTTTTTGAAACAGCCTTGTTGGCTAATTAGTTTTTCATATGTATGTTTTTGGCAGGTGACAACTGGCATTTGAGAAGGATCGACTGGTGCTATGAAGCAGGGGAAGCATTAAGTCAGGAAGTAAGAGGATGCTATTTTTTACTTGAATCATGGAGTAGTTTGTTTACTCCATTTTTCTGCAGAGACTTTCCCTGAAGAGAGCTACATTAAAGCAAATGGGTGGTGTTTTTGCATGTGCTACGTTAGTACACACCCTGTTTTATTTTCACAGGGCCTTATGAAGACAATGTTGGGATACCTATGGTTAAAATGCCAGTCTTGTGCACCTGCTTCTTATTTTCGGGGACTAGGATTAAGCCATATCCACACAGTTTTTTCTAAAGTTTGGGTTTACCATGCATTAAAGAGACATTCTCAAAGAAGCGTGAGGTGTCAGTTGATGAGATGTGGAGGTGCAGAGGAAACCACAGCTCAACAGGATGCTCTGGGAGGACTCCTGCAGAGCAGAGTCCTCTAGGTGCAGCACTTGTGTGCTGCTGCAAAGCTGCCTCCAAGAGGTGGATGCTAAATGGCTGTTTCTGTGCCCTTTGGTGGAAGAGCAAAAACCTTGGACCTTTGGCACGCATGGCTTAAAAACCCGCTAACACACACGTTAGGAAACAAAGAACGTGTAGACTGACAAGAATGCTGTGCTTTCTCTTCCTACAGAATGCCACTCTGAAGGAGCTAAATGTTTGCAGGGGAGATACTTTGGTTATAACTGAAGGAAAGCTTCCACCAAAGGTAAAACAAGAGAGATGGTGTTCTTTAGTCAGTTGACAGTGTCTGGAGACTTGAATATGATAGTAGTTTCTTTTTTTTTCTCTTGCTTATCTTAAAAATACTTCCATCAGAAAATTTCTGGTTAGCAATAATAAATAATGCTTTCTGTAGTTTCACAGTTTTTTTTTTATTTCAGTCAACATTTTTGATATTCTTTTTCTATATTTATTCTTTCAACTTCTGTAGTACAACACTTGCCCATTGCAGCTTCTTTGCCTAGAAGTGTGTTAAGGTTGACAGATCTGGAGGAAATGGGTATTTCTGGCATGCAAGGTTCTTGTGAAGGCACAAGTCCTGTACTACTACTTCCTCACAAAATCATAAAAATAGAGGAAAGTGTTTGCCTTCAGTTCAGATTTGTACTGAGGATCGTGTTTGAAAATGGAGGACCCTACTGGGAGACTCTCTTGTCAGTGATGGTTATACAAATGGATTCTTTGCTAACAGACCTCAAGCAATGTTGGATGGTTTGGGTTGGAAGGGACTTTTAAAGATCACCTAGTTCCAATCTTTCACTAGATCAGGTTGCTCAGAGCCCCGTCTAACCTGACCTTGACCACTTGCAGGGATGGGGCATCCACAACTTGTCTGGGCAGCTTGCCCCAGGGTCTCACCACCCTCATGACCAGAGGCAGTTCCCTTAACCTGCCCTCGTGCGCTGAGTGCCCCGGCCTCTCACCATTTTGAACGTCCTGGGCTGGGACCACACCCCACCCATCATTGTCTGTCCTGGGCTGAGGATACCAGGAGAGGACAGAGGAATCCAGATGCAGTTGCCAGAGTACCAAATAAGAGAGGAGGAAAGCATCCTTTCTGTTCTTTTTCTTGGTTTATTGGGGTTTTTAAATTAGGCAATAAACAATCTTGAAAGGAACTCCTAATGAAGCAGCTAGAAGGGACCTTATTGCTGACAGCCAGCACTTCTTCCTGGCAGACTTGTGGTCTTCTCCAGAGGAACAGCTGTCTCTCTCAATTCTTTGCTCGATCTGTCACTGTTCTTCATGCACAGCTGTGGAGGGTCTGGCTTCATCTTAGATTCATAGAATAGTTTGGATTGGAAGGGGCCTTTTAAGGTCATCTAGTCCAACCCCTGCAGTGAGCAGGGACATCTTCAACTAGAGCAGGTTGCTCAGAGCCCTGTCCAACCTAACCAGGGATGTTTCCAGGTATGGGCCATCTACCATCTCTCTGGGCAACCTGGGCCAGGGTTTCACCACCCTCATGGTGAAAAATTTCTTCCTTATATCTAGTCTAAATCTACGTCTTAGTTTAAAACCATCACCCCTTGTCCTGTTGCTACAGGCCATGCTAAAAAGTCTGTCCCCATCTTTCTTCTAAGCCCCTCTCAGCCCTGGCAGCTGCAGGAAGGTCTCCCCGGAGCCTTCTCTGCTCCAGGCTGAGCCCCCCCGCCCCCCCCAGCCTGTCCTCCCAGCAGAGCTGTTCCAGCCCTCGGAGCATCGCTGGGGCCTCCTCTGGCCCTGCTCCAACAGGTCCATGTCTCTCCTGTGCTGAGAGCTCCAGAGCTGGATGCAGTACTACAGGTGGGGTCTCATCTGCAACCACCCTTATCCTTAGAGTGAAGGAACCCCACCTCCAGGCTCCAAGGACCTTGGTGACCCTCTGAGGGTCGACTCCTGTGGCGTTGGCACAGCAGCCTGGCGGAAGCTATGTTGTCTGGTCCCCTTTTCTTGGGGCTCAGAGCAGGGGAGATGGCACCCTTCAGGAGGGGTGCAGCAGGGGTAGGGGAGGGCTCAGAATAATTGCTGATTGCCCAGAGGTGGAATGGGTGAGCCTGCAGGATGGACGGCTGTGGAGGCTGGGCCTCCCAGCTAACACTGGGTGCAGAAGCCAGACCCATGGTAGGATGCTGGCCGGGCACTCCTGCGCTGCCATCGGCGTGGTGTCATGGAAGGGAGCTCTGGCATGGTGTAGTGATGCCGTGGTAGCCATGCTGTATATGGATCCACTTCCATCAGCTCTTCTTGGTCTTCAGGTGGATCCAGCTCCATGGACTCCACTCCATCAACCGCATGAGCAATGACCATTGCTACCATGCAGCTGATGGTGCCTCCCCTCTGGCACTGCCTCCTCTTCTTCCATCCTTTCTGCAGCCATCTCTCTTCTCTCTGACTCAAAGGTGGGCAGCCTGCCTTGCTGCTGTGGGTCCTCTTGGTGCCAAGTATTCTTGGCATGAGAGGACCTGTGGCATGAAGGATGCCGTAATGTGGGAGAAGGAGGTGGGGGGGCTAAGAGCCCCTTTCCTGGGGGTCGCTCCCCTGTGCCATTCTGCTGCCCCTTGGGCACAGGGACTGCCCTCCACCTCCCCTCGTGTGCCCTGGGCTCCAGCCCCCTGCTCATCCCACGCTTGGGGTGCCCTGGGTGAGATGGTGGCAACGGTGTTCCAGGAGGGTCGGGGGTCCTCAATGACCGCCCCCACCCCAACTCCCTGCACGTGGCACAGCTCCCCGTACCCATTCCCCGTACCCATCAGTGGCTGAGAGGGGGCAAAAGCATCCAGACCTCCCACAGGCAGGAAACGGGGGGCACAGCTGCCCTGCGGAAGGTCTCCCAGCACTCCCTAAAAGAATTGCCGATTGGCAAGTGTTGCGTGGGCCCTTCTTCCCTGTCCTCCTGCCTCTGAAGCATGCAGAGGTGCCATCTCTTCTGCACTGACCCCAAGGGAGAGGGGAGGAGGGGGCCTGGCATCCTTGGGGCTGTGGTGCTGGTGTGACACGAGGAGCCTGTTGGAAGGATTTTTTGCAAGTGAACATCTTCAAAAATAACATCAGTCAGGCCCTCGACAAACTTGGGAGGCATGTTGCCCAAGAGGTATCTTATAGGGATAGTTGCATGGGCAGTTATGGGAGGCCACCAATACTGATTATTCCTGTAGCCATGTTAGAGGAGTAGTTACAGTCCTAATTTACTTTGGCAGCTGTGGTATGCCTGTCTCCATTTCCATCAGCCCCTTCCCTCTGAACTTGTGTTTTCACATAGATTGTGTTTTCATGCAGGTCGTGCGTTTGTGATTCTCACACTGAAGCTTTTCTGCAGAGACATAGTGGTGTTACAAGATTTCCCGTTTATCCAACAAATTTTGGAGCTCTTCACAAATATTGTTTGTGAAGCATCTGATCTTTATGGATTACATAAAGCTTAGACTTTTGCCCTGCATAGGCATAAATCTTTTTTGCCCATTTGCATAGGCAAAAATCTCATATAAGTGGCTGTCTTCATACCCTAGAACATTTTCCTCAGACTGTGACCCAGCTATGGCTGTGGAGGGGAAGGAGGGAAGTAAGCACAGTTGCTGTCTTAATGAGCAAATACAAATGACATGGAAAAACATGGGTCTGTACCTCTGCTCTATCCCCTGAAGTATTAGGGCGTTGTAAGTTGAAACAGAAGGCTTCTTAGACTGTGCAAGAACTAGTGGGCAGACAATATGGATCTTAGCAAGTCCATGGTGAATACAGCTTCATAAAGGAAAACCAGATATTTTTAATATGTTTGTTCTCGGAAGGAAAAAAGTAGGGTAAGAGCTTATGGCAGCAGTGCAGTGAGTGTTGACAGCCCAGTTCAGAGCTGCACTTGAAAGAAAGCAACAAAGCAAGCCTCTCCAGCTCAGGAAAGGAGTATCAACTTAGTGTCCCTTCCTGGCCATGCAGAGCAGGTAAGAAAATCAGAAGTTCCTGAAATGGCAGAGCAGCATTGCAGTTGGTGAGCTTAGATGAATCTAGCTTCCTCCTGCAAGGTCATATCTGTGTCCAAAGCTTCAGACAACAGCGTCACTCAGTTGCATCCGTAATGTTAGATGCCATGACAGCAGAGCCAGGATGGTGATGTTAGGGTGCATGAGGCTGGATTGTTTTCTCTCTTGTCCCTGTAAAAGTAGGAGGTGAGAGTTGATGTTTTGTGGTTTTAAATGAATGTTGGTGCCTTTACAAAATACTCAGATTTGAGCTGAGTATTTTCCTTCTTCCTGAGATTGAAGGTAAAATTTTACATTGCACTGGAACACATAAGGTACCCAGTGCTTTCTGTTCACTTTTCAGGGTTTCCTGAAAATACCCATCTGGTGTTTCAAGTCTTCAAGTCATATGAAACATGGAGAGAATGCCCAAGACCAAATGAATGGGATGGCCTGCAAGATGGATGCTTTGCAGGTGTCTCCTGCAGGAGGTAAGCTTGATCACTTTTTGAAAGGAATCGTATGGCCTGGTTGTCTGAGGGTGCACTGAGGACTTTGAGTCAAAACCAAAATTTTTAATCCAAAGCCTTAAAATCTTTCTGAAGCTGAAAAGTGTCTGTAGAAGTTTCAGCAAGTTTATGGTGAAAGGAGCCACTTAGGAGATAGATAGATGCAATTTTTTACAAGGCCGTGAATGCTGGATGGTACCGTTCTGATGTTCCTTAGCTATATTGGGTCAAGGGTAAGACCTCCACTAAATTTTGAAGCAGGGACCCTTTCCTTGTCAATAAATACAATGGCTTCTCCATACCTGAAGGCAGTGTCAGTATTGTAAAGCTTCTACTCGATGAGCATACAGGTGATTGGCTTCAAATGCCAGACTGCTAGTATCACATTTAATTTACTTCAGGCTATGTTGCTTTTTGAGAACCTGTAAAAGGAGTGATGAGCAAATCTTACATCAAATAAAAGACATTACATACAGTATTTTAACCTGTGTGTGTTTTTCTAAAGGTCAAGTTCAAATCAGAAACCAGCTAGGGTAGGAAAATCAAGTGAGGGTTGAGAAAGAAGAGAATGAAGTAGGGACAACTGCAAATTGGAAAATGGGAAACAAACCTGTTTTCATTTTCTACCAAAAAAAAAAATATTCTTCCTTTGCTACTGATTTGTGGTGCAGAGCAGGACCCCTCTCCTTTTAGACCGTTTATTTGCATTTTTCTCCTTTTCTCTCAAACTTCTTCTATTTTCTCCCCAATGATTTCATTAACGTAGGTAAGAGCAGATTTAACTTTCCTTGCAACATGCTCTACATTTCAGAGTCATAACCAATAATTCTATTTACCAGTGTGAGTAACTGGTCTTATGTTTTAAAATTCACAGTATAGGATCAGTTGGAACTCTTCCTGTTTGGCAACTGACAGAATGTATTTTATCAACTGTATATTATGTTTCTTTAAATGCTCTCCAAAAAAATTGAGGTCAGGTCCCTTCTCACCTTGAAGTGACTGTTATCTCTTGGGATGATAAACAAAGTCATGTTGACTCTTCTGTTGTTTCTTTCTTCCTTCCCCTCCTTTCCCCCCCATCTAAAGATTCACCAGAAGGCATCCACACAGACATGGATCTTTGTTATGCTGGCAGTATAGAAATAGCAGGAGAAGCTTCTTTGGAAGATCTGAAGATGCAGGTTAGATGTTCTCCTGTATTGGAAATGTACAGCAACACTGTGATTAATGGAGCTCTATTAATACATATTTTCTATTTCCTTTTCCCTTGTCTCCAGTATGTTCTGATATGGCATTTGCTTATATGCCATGTTCAGTGGTAAGTACCAAGAGGCAGTTGGAGCATGTAGCTCAGATACTTCCTTAGTATGTCCCCTGCAGTTGCCATTCTACCTGTCATGTGTCCTGACCTGCAAAAGCCTTGTTGCACTTCATCTGGAACTTTGGCTTGCAGCCCTATCTTTATTTCACGATGTAAAAATTACTCATGAGAAGCACACACATACGAGCACTTCCTAAAAAGCCACTTTCCATTTCCACATTGTTCCTGTATTAGTTCTCTGCGTCCTTTATTTATTATTTTTGTATGTTTAATGAATAAAGAATTTGCTTTCGGTGCACAGAAGGTCATGTTGTCATTCAGGAAGGTATAGCTTAGTTTCTTTGGCCAGAAGCTAAGGTGCCTGTTTATGCTTTTTTTTTTTTTAACCATAAAAGTATGATTTTAATACACTGAAAAAAAAAAAAAATCACCAAAACCCACACTCCCCCCAAGAAAAAAGACAAAAACCCAGCCAAAAAAACTATCCCAAAACCACAAAAAGACATAAACCAATCCTGTCATAAGGCTCTTTATTGTTTAGCCAGTTGGTTGTTCTGCTTAAACTGCATGGTGAAGAATATCTCATCTGATTTGATCCATACCAACACTTAGTCTTTTGGGTATGACTTCAGTTTCAGTCTCTGGCAACCTACTGCTATGAAAAAGCTGACCCTTTGCATCTTGTGAACAAGGAGAGTGTCTTAGCATGGAAAGAGTATTGTGTCCTTGGTAAGGACTTAAAGGAGCTTGCTGAACACCTGGCTAGAGATTGGGGTGATGATTCTGTCAGCCTCATTTCCTCCCAGTTGTACAATTTTTGGTTGAAAAGATTTGGTACTTTGGAAACTTCAGTCAAGTTGAGAAATGTTGGGAGGGAGTGAAGTCCAACTTGCTTTGAGGTTGAAAAGTGATTACGTTGATCATAGCCACTACATATAAGTCACAAAGAACAGCTGGTGTGCAATAAATCTAAATACCTTGCCCTATTTCTGATTGCTTCAGTATTGCATTGAGAATTAATAAAGTGGTTTTCTTTTTTTCCAAGGAGACTGGCTGCTAAAATTACTGAAGAAATGGTTTCTTTTTTCAGGCTATGACCTTACCGTGCTGCCAGGAACAGGTTGTCCCACTGCCCTCCTTTCTCAGAGCATGGACAGTGGACAGTAGGCGCCCAGGCAAGCTTTTGAGAAACAACAAGCAGCAACTCAAGTAGGTTTCTTATTGAACACTCAAGCAGCGTTGCATCAGCCTGACTGTTGACTGGGTTGTGGGATGGGCTGGTGGGGAAGTAGATCAGCTCAGTCAAATGTCTGCAGAAAGCTCGTTTCTGGTTACTTCAATTGTTTGCCGAGCATGTTTGTTTTTTAACTAGAGAGCTGTGGAAGGGAGAAATGTGAGCTTAAGTAGAATACCATGCTTATTCTGCTAAGCTTTATTCTAGGTGTTTTTAACTGCAGTTGTACTTTTCTGAGTTTTTCATTTTTGTCCCAATAGCCTCTTGCTTTGGTTTTCCAGATAAGTGCAGGTCTACTTGACCACATCAGTGATTTTTCTACTCAGGAACTTAGAATATGTGACTGGAAATGCATATAATCTTTGTTTTGTTTTCAGTGACTATAAGCTGGGTGCCAGAGTGGAAATCTGCATCGAACCTTTGCAAAAAGAAGAGCATTTGGGGTAAGGTCTCAAGATAGCTATTTCTTACAGTAAGGCATTTGAGATAAGATTTAATTGAGCAGTTTTTAACTTAAATACTGTCTGTCAGGATTACAAATATCAGGATAGAGAATACTTTGGAGCTTATTTTTTGTTTTCCACAAACCAAAATAAGGGAGTGAAAACTGGGAATTATGGATTCTGAAAGCATGATTCACAAGAACAGTCTATTTTCTCTTCCTGATGACAGCCCGCATGAATTGCTGCTTCGAGTCCAGATGGGCATACCAGGGGAGAGGGACTACTATGACTCCTCGGATTTGGTTTGGGATATCTCCAAAGAATGCACAACCTGGGCACTGAGGCAACGAGTGGCTTCTCACTATTGTCTCCCTGTAGATAAAATTGAAATAGCCAAATACTTCCCTGAAAAATTTGAGTGGCTGCCAATATCTAGCTGGGTAAGATCTGGAATGACAGAATGCGAACGTTGTTTGGAGAGAAGTATGTGTTGGCTTGTGCTGTGGTTTTTGAGCAAAAGTATTTAAGCAGATTTCCGAAATCTGCCGTATATGAATCTTCTGCTTTAATTTTATTCAGACACAGCAGATTTCAAAGAGGAAAAGGAAGAAAAAACAGGAGAGTTTACAGTCAGCACCTTACCACCTGAAAGATGGAGATATCATTGGGGTGAAGGTAAATTAACTTGACTAATTGTTGTACAAGGATGAGGTTCAGGGACTGTCCCCTTTGCAGTATCATAATTTCTTCCTGGTTTTCCTGCATCCTGCTACATCTCTGTGAAAGCACTGGTATGTGGATTTGGACACATCTACTGTGTGCAGATAGGAAATTTGTTGCCTTGGTGCTTTTTCTTCTTTTTCTCCTGTTCTTTATCAACCTGATGGAAGTTTCATGCTTCTCCCTGTATATCTCGGTACTGGCGCTAGAGGGCAATACCTTGGAGGCTCTCGTGCAGCTCAGCCAGCGCAAGCAGGCAGTTTCTGCTCTACACTTGAACGCTATCCAGAAGGAACTGGATCTTTCCTTGCCCTCATTTTATTGACTGTATTTTTTTTCCAACTCGGAGTAAAATCCAAGACCGGTGCCTTTAAAAATCATATTGTAAATTTAGACCCATTACATTTTCCGAAGTATTATTACAGATCTATGTCATTATTTAAAAAAGAATTACAGAGCAGTATATTGAGCTCTGAATTAGCAATAAAGCTTATTTGGGAGACCTCTGAAGGAACATACTCGCTGGGTTTTAAAGCAATAGGCAATAATTCTGATGTCCTGATGTATTGGACCATGGAGAGGAATCTCTGAATAAGCCAAATTCACTGTTAAATGCAAATACTAAAGTGAGGAGTGGAAAAACTTTTTGAATCTTTTCCGCTTAGTTAACCTGAAGTTAACTGCTGTAAAACTAGTTAGAGGAAATGCTCTGAAAATTGTGTAAACTGAGCAACATGTGGGAAATGGTTTAAGCTTATAATTTTCATCTACCAAATCCTTTTTCACAACAGAATCTTCTCCTTGATGACACTAAAGACTTCAGCACAGTGAGAGATGACATTGGAAAAGAGAAACAAAGGCAGCTTGCATTAGAAAAAAAGAAAAGGTATTGAGTATTTACATTTATTTTTCTTTAGAAACACGCAAACTGTTCTTTGGATAGCTTGGATACCTGCATAATTTTTTGGGACAGTGCTAGCTGGGTGCTGTCAGGGCACACAATGCCAATAGTCCTGAAGGAAGTGCTTGGGTAACTCAAACTCCTGGCTTTAAGTGCCATGTTCTTACACTGTGCAAGAGTTTTTTCTTTTGCAACACATTTGTCCCTGCCTTTGGAGATGGAAAATGAACTCCTTGGCTGCACCAGCCCTGCACAGGTTGTAAGTGTGAGCTTGCAATGTCATTCTTACAACTAAGTGGAAATGGGGTTCCGGTCAGGCTCATGCTGCGGTCGGTGCTAAGGCTCAACACTAATACTCGGCATCTTAATTTTTTTTCTTTTTAATAGTCGGCAAGCCGAACGCTTACAGGACCATGTTTTCTCTGAGGAGAAGCTAAATATTAAGCACCGTAAACCAGAAGTGGCTCTTTCTATCAGTGTGGGTGTTTTCAGATAGCAACTGGAGATGATTTGCTGACCAGACCATACCACCAACGTGCTAAACTGGAATGGAGTACCTCAACTGGGCCAGCAAGAGGGTCTTTCCCGAAGTGTCCTCAAGAATCACTGAGAAAAACTGGATTTAGGATGACTCTGATTTTTTCTTCTAATGTCTCTTGGGGAAGTGCATTTTTTAGCATCCGATAATGTGGTACTTATTCTCAGGCTAGGTAAACGCACTTTATCCATGAGAAGACTGATTAATATATCGTGTAACCTTTTGGTGACTGTTTTGTAATCACCTTAAACGCTTTTTTTTTTTTTTGGGTCAGATGCTGATGTCTTGCACCATCACTACAGAGTTTGCTGGGTTTTTTCATGCAGTTATAATCACCTCTTTTTAGGAATTTTTTTTTTTTCCATCTCTGATGACTGAAGTTACTAGTGATACCAGAATTGGCTCTTGTCTCTTTATTAAAGAAACTTAAGTTTGTAGTAGCTCAGATTTCAGGAATGAAGGAAATGTGGAAATCTCTGGATGAAATGTACTAAATTAGCTCAAAAAAGAGCAAGTTCAGAATCTGTCAAGCTCTAAAACTTGAAGATTTTTGTGATATGGAACAAGAGTGCGGTAACCCTATATTTTAATGTTTCTAGGGCCTTTTTGTTGTCCAGAAGCTTCATTAACAAACAAAAGTGATGGAAAAAATTGGCAGATCTGATGTTTGGTCTTAAGTGGGTTTTATTATACTCAGGAAAAAGGCTTGTATTTATTTTTACTACTCTTATTCAGAGGACTTTCCTTCATTTCTTATCTTTCCATTCGTTCTGGTATTCTCTGTTACATTTGAGAAAAAGAAAATACTTCTCTTGGTGCCACAAAGCTGATTTACAGTCTCCGTAATGGAAGGGGACGTATGTGGCTGACTACCAGCTGAACTCAGTGTTGGAGGTTCTTCAGTAAAATGTTTACCGAATGCTTGTGAGATTGGATCTCAACATTGAGGACACACATAACTGGCTGATGAGAGACCATAGTTTTCTTACCCCTGAGGCTGGGAATCAGGGTTTACTAGAAGCTGATGTTTCAGCATCTTTATCAAAACCTTTCTAACACTTACAATACTTAAACTGTGTTTCCCCCACTGTATGTGACTATTCATAACTTAATTTCCCATCACGTTCAGAATTTCCTTTGAGCACAGCTAGTACTGACAGATTAACCCAAACTCTTAATGGTGTTAATTGTTTATAACCAAATTCTAAACACATTTTGAACGATGAGGTGAAAATGGAATGGTGGAAGATAACGCACAAGTGTTTCTGTGCAGCACGTGTTTGCCTTTTACAGCAGGGAGCTGGTGCAAACAGATTCCCGTCTCGAGTGAAGTCTGCTGTCGGACACACTGCGGAGCCTTGTGGAGCTGCACAAACACCCGGAAGCCTGTTCCGAAATGAGCAAAGCGATTGTTGAAAAATAGCTTTTGAACATAGCCTGAAGTATCCTTAATTAAAACTGTGCTAATGAGAGGACAAAATACAACAAATACAAAAATACAAGTCATTTTTGGGGGCTACCATAAACGTTTAACCTGTTTTGAGTACGTGTAGTCAATTGTGTAGAAGAAGATGCCAGTGCAACAGACTACTACTGTTTCGGCTAATGTGAGAACATCTCTCACATACCTTTTAGAGGTTAACAATAGTCTGGTATTTCAGACAGCTTCAAGACAAAAACTGACACTGCTATCGGGCAGGGGGGCGGGGGGAGAAGTCAAAAGCACCTTGAAGTTTATGCTTAGTATTTATTTCTTTGCATATCTTGAAAATTCAGCGGGTGCTGGGTGCTTCTGTGCTTTCTTAGGCTGATTCACTCAAGAAGGGGTTGTTTTAATTTCCTCACTGTTTCGGTTGTAGGTAGGCTTCACTTGAATCTTGAAATCCTAGTTTTACGGATAGATTTTTCTGCCTGTGAGGTGAACGCAGCCAGAGTTGCTTTCCCCATCTTATTTTGTGTCGCTGCCTTCTGCATCAACAAGTGTTCTTGCGAGCCAGGGTTTACAGAGGTGGTCGCACATGCCGATTGTGAAGGTAAAGCAAGAAAGGTTTTGTGTTTGCAGATTGTTCCGTGGCGTTGCACACACTTTGTTGTCACTTTAATCCCTTCCGTTCCTTGCTGGACAGCCGTGCTGAACTCAGCCTTCCCACCTACCTTTAATAACTCTGGTCTCTTCTTGAAAACGCAAAGTTTGGAGAAATTTAAATACGGATTACATGTACTAACGGCGGGATTTTTAGCACGTGCCTTTGTTAAAGTGTAATGTAGCAGCGCCTGCACTGAACCAATCTTGGATTAGTTCTGATGCTGGCTCAAAATGCATAATTTTTTCTTAAAACTCTTTTGTGGGTCATTCCACAATGAGGGGGTTCACTAAAAATGGGGGTGGGGAGAGGCAACACCTTTTTAAATGGAGTCTTTGTGATTCCACAGTTTATGATGGTTATATTCCAAAGCCTGGAAAAGCTTTCATCTTTATTTTTCAAGTGTTCTTCACAAAATAAAAAGTCATTTCTCTATGTCTATTTGATTTGTCTGTGCATATCTCGCCCATACGTTGATTTGGAATGACATGAATTGCTTTCTAACATTGGATGGGGTTCAACCTTCATTAAGCTTTAATTTTCAAATCTTTTCCTAAGACAGCTTTCCCATCCCTCTGCGAGAAGTTTCCCTAAGCTGGCTGGGGTCGCAATGTGCAAAGACCTGGTTTTTGGAGGACTGGGATTTTGATGCAAGTTAAAGATTTTTAGCTTATTCTTTTTCACCCATTTTCACAAAGCATGGTCTAGTATTCACTTCCCATTATTTCAACTCCCTGTTTGTGAACAGATTAATAAATCTGATCTATTTTTCAAGGGAACTGGTATAAATCACCTAGAGGGTTGTGGCTTTGCACAGAGTAAGAAACACGGGTTGCAAAGGAATGATTGTCTTTCCTGTCCGTTCCCAGTGCCATCCCTGTCAAAGAGCAGATGTTGAGCTCTGGGAGTCGTCTTACGAGAAAATTGTGTGTTTTTTCTTTTTCTTTTCCTCATAACTCATTCCAGTTTGCTGAATTGATTATGGAGCAGGAGGGAATGGCCCATTCAAAAAGCAAAGTCATTCTTGCTCCCTTTAATTCTCCCCCAGCCGCCACCGAATGGAGCCCTCGCGCCCCGGAGGCCCTTGCAGACGGCGCTGCCGCCGACATTGCCAGGGACCGAGGGGTTCATCTTCAGCCCTTGCCATATCCAGGAGGGAGCAATGCCAAGCTGAGCTGGCAAGTGAGCTTTAGAGAAAGCAAGAATTGAGAGCTCCCAGCCCTCCAGTCAGTGGAGCTAACTTATTTTTCTGTCTCCTGGCTGACCCTTCGGTCAGCGGAGGTAAATGCAATGATACAGCTCTTTCCATGGATCTTTCTTGCCGTTGGGCGGCGGAGGCCCGTCAGCTGTGTTTGTTGAATGGAGTTTGCATTGCAAACTGCTGCTGCTCCTGTCTGATCGAGGCATTCGTGCCTTTTAAGCATCGATCTTGCTAGTTTGTGGGTTTCTTGCTAAGAGAGTATCAGCTTTACGGTTAACAAATCTATGAATTCCTACAGTACAAAGCTTTTCCGTAAACTTTAACCATGCAGATTTTGCTTCTGGGGGTTGTATTCAGGTGGTGATCGGTAAGGCTTAAACATGTGCTTTTGCTAAAATTTCCTTGCTAATCACTGGGGAGAAATGCTGTTTAGAAGAAAGAAAACAAAACTGGCCTTAGGCTGTTCTTGCTTCCTCGCTGACAAGTTTTACTGGAGTTAAGGAACTGTTACTTCTCCCAGGGATTAACCGCGTTTAATTTCCTGCGTGCGTTCACTTAACGGTAGCATCCCAGCCCGGGGCAGGCGACGCTCGCTGGGCCCTGCAGGGCTTCTGCCCTGCTGTGCTGGCAGCCTCCCGACGCGGGTGTCCCCCCAGACACTCCCCGGCTCCTGTGGCATCACTTGGCTCGTCGCCGTCCTCCCGGAACTGCTCCCTTACTTCACTTTCCCCACTGTTTCGGTTGTAGGTAGGCTTCACTTGAATCTTGAAATCCTGGTTTCATGGACAGGTTTTTCTGACTGAGAAGTGAACACAGCCAATTGCTTTCTCCATCTTACTTTGCATCAAGTGTTGTTGCAAGCCAGGGTTTGCAGAGATGGTCGCAACGTGCCGATGGCCAAGGTAAGCCCTCCAGCCCTCCTGTCTCTGCTGGGTAACCCCGGAGTTGCTCCTCTCCCCGGTTCCCCTATTTGCCCTTTTCTTTGCCTCGTCTGCACCTTCTCCTGGGGGCTTAATCTGCTGCAGGCCTCGTCTTCAAATTCTTTTAATCCCTTTTTTCCCTGGTGATCACTGATCGCTTCTGAGCGCACTCGTGATCTCCCGTGTTTCGGGCAGAAGCTGCTGAGACCGCCATGTGATTCTGCTGCCGTAGCCATCTCCCCCGGCTGCCATTGCTGGCCAGAGCCGCGTTTTGGACTGGGAGCCCCCACCAGCAGCCTGTGCTTATGGAACAGCTCCCGGGTGACTTCTGTGAGTTATACCTGTGTTCTTAACGCCTTAAGAAGTTTAACTCTCCTCCTGCCCACCAGCCCTTGTGCTTGTAAGGAGAAGGGGATTTGTTAGCTAGTGCCGTTTGTTTTGTTCCCGTTGGACACTCCTGGCAGGGACAGGCTGTGATAGGGTTGGGTTTTTTTTTCCTCATGGTAAGTTGGTACAACCACTACAGTTTCTGTTAAACTGGCACCCCTTTGGGTTCCGTAATAAATGTCTAACTTGGCTGATAAATTTGGTGTTATGGTGGAAAGAAGACATCCACAGCTATAATGTATGCATGGGGCGTATCGTCCTTTTGGGTGGTGTACAAAACCATTAAAGCTTCCCCGGTCAGAGTCTACTTGCGGGGATTTACAAATTCTTGATTTTCGTATCATAGACTCAGTGTGCACGGCTGGAGGCTGAACGAACTTGGTTAACGGTTGTGGTAAGAGGGACTTGCTCAGTGCTGCAGAGGTTTTTCTTTATTATGGCCGTGCCCATAAAATAATGTAGAGAACAAGGAAAGGAAATCTGGAAAGGAAATGGACTAAGCCTTTATTTTTGTTGTTTGAATTATACGGCAAAAGTTCTAACAAATAATAATAAAACAATTTTTTGACATTCACATTAGTAAGCATGCCAATTCAGAAAGCAATAGAAATACAAAACCTCTTTTACTATAGGCTACACTTGCATGCTTTTGTTTCTTACTATACTGAAAGGTTTTCAAACTAAAAGACTTTTTGCTTAAAAAGGAAGGGAAAAAAAAAGAAATTGTGCTGTGGAAAAATCACTGCAACAAGTAAAAAAAAATGGATCATCAAGTCCAACCATCAACCCAACACCCCTATGCCCACTAAACCATGTCCTGAAGTGCCACGTCTACATGTTTTTTGAACGCAATCTAAGTATCCTTTTCAGAATGATACTAACTGGGGTAAAGAAGAGTTTGTAAACACTAGCAAAGCAAATTCTTCTCTATTCATGGTAATCGCAAAGCCCGTAGATAAACTGCTACTTAAAATTACCAGTGGGTGGTGCCTCATTGCGGGTATCCCTTGCACTGTGGGCTGCTCCGAGTTCTCGTGAGCGTGGCTTCTCCGCAAGAGGCCTGCGAGGACGGCACACGCATGCTGCGCCGTGTCTCTTGGTGCACCTGTGGCTCTTGCCTCGGGCCCCCTGTGCGGATCGGTGCTGCCCCGTGCTCAGAGCTCTGCGTGCAGAAGCAGCTTCGCTTGTCTCATGTTGTCGATCACTGCGGAGAAAGCACTGAAGATGCTAAAGGTGACAGGGAAGATTCCTACAGCTACACAGCTTAAAATCGGACATTAAAGCCACTCTGGATAGCTAGACCTCTAAAAAGCCTTTAAAAACATGTATTTTTTTAATTTGAGTAGTTTTGACTAGTTATTCTGTCTCAGCAACAGATTTTGACTGCAATTAGCGATTGGCTTCTAGAAAATAGGAAGCCACTGGTTTGGGAGAAGATTTTTTTTCTTCTCTTGGACTATTTTGCTAACTCCTCTTGCTAGCAGAAGTCTCTGTAATGCTGTGTTTTAATCGGTGCTGCAGGGACAGAGTGCCATTAGAAGACACCAGTTCATCTGATGGAGTTTGTGTGTGGCACAGATGCACTTTTCCGCATTCTGCAGGCGTCCCGTGAGGCTCAAAGCTTTGTCTGAGTGTCAGACAAAGGTCTGTGCACTGCTGAAGTGGCAGAACTAGAAGCAAAGGACCGCGAACCCAAATTACACCATTGCTGTGAGCCTGCTTGTCTGTGGCAAGGGGTTGGTTTTGTCACCCACAGCTTCTGAATCTGCCTCATCCCAACTCGCTGTGATCTGAGGATCGAGACCTCAGAAAAATGCAATCCTCTAAGTGCTATTAAAGTGGGCAGCCAGGAGAGGGGAGTGCAGAGACACCAACCCTTAGGAACTAATTCCAGCCCTCGCAGAATAGGGATTTTTACTTTGCTTACCTCTAGGGCAAGAAGTATTGGAACAGCTTCTGCGGTTCAGATTATGAAGCAGAGCCGCAGCGCACTCATGTCTGCAAATGCCTTGAAACAAAGTGGTGGGGGTTTGAGGCCCAACTTAGGTGGCATTTGGAAACTACTAGCAGCGTTCAGACACTGAGGACAAATCTCCCCATGCTTTCCTGCCTTGTTCTTCAGAAATATTCAGCAATGTTTTTTTTTTTTCCCCAGAAGGCGCTTAGACTAAATTTACTTCATTCATGTTTATAAAGGGCTTTGAGCAAATTTTACTGCAGAAATAGATACAGCATTTGTCAAGATTCTCTTACACCCTCTTCCTTTAACCACATTTGTCTTGTATAAACTTGGGATAGCCAAAAAGGCATCAGAAGAGTGTCCATTTGACTCACAGATCGACATATCTTCTGGTTCATAAGTATACATCCTGTTCCCATATTTGCCAGTTAGATCAGCTCGAACTGTCATTGAAGGATCTTGAGGGGGAAAAAGTACAAGATATTAGCAACTGCGGCTCTGTGGAGTGGGGCGGTGGTGAATAATTTTGTGAGGATAAAAGCCTTTTAAAATGGTGTTGATTGGCCTTTTCATGACTGGAAAGGCGCATCTGGAAGCACCAGGCTCTCGGCAGCTGTAAGTTAATGAAGTCTACTTCTGAGAACCCATCATGAGCAGATCCTTTACGTACAAGCCTTGTCTGGTGACTCAAGATTATTGCACGTTGTCCCCTTCCTACCCAGCAGTTTGATGGTAAGTAAGACCAAACTCTTAAAAGATATACGTTACCAGTTAATAAGTGACATGCTGTTCATTTCCACTAGTGGAATAAGACTGTTGTGGTCCTCTTTTAAAAAAAAAAAAAAAAAAAAAACAAAAAAAAACACTAGTGGTTTTGGATGCCAGACTTGAGCTCCAATTGCTAAACAATTTGGGTTTTTCCAGTTAAGCTGTTCCTTTTGAAAGCCTGAGTTAAAGAGCTTTAGTGCTCAAAAGAATAAGAGCTATTACTGGGAGCAATGTGAATTTAATGGGGACCGTATAGGAAAAACGCTGCGCTGCTTATTCCCCCAACCCCAGAGACTCACCCACAAAGAGGATCCGAGGAACATAATGGCCGTCGGGCGCCATGTTGTCATCGCTGCTGGGATGCTGTCGGAGTTAGGTAGCCTCTTAGTGACAGGTAACTGAGTGCTAGAAATGGACTGAATCAACTGAACTTGCCTCGACTACCAACAACTAACAATTCTGGTATGATCAAATGTGGAGTTTCCCTGTCCTGTCCAAGTTGTCCCATGCTAGATGCTTGGGGATGAGGACAGAAACCCCAGGCAAGTAACTCAGAAAGCCTGATGACTGGGTATTTTTCCCTTGTATCAGCATATTACCTGTGGTTGGAGTATACAAAATGGTATTCCCATATCAATGAGTATGTGTATGTGTGTATGGAAGTGTCTCCTTGCCCTCTCTCCAAGAAGGAACTGTGCTGGTGTTCTGCAAACTCTGTTGTACATCCCCAGAGAAGTGGGAGAAAAAAGAGAATTTCAAATACAGCTTCAAAGCCATACAAAGTGAATCTATTTCTACTTTTAATATGGTTTATTTCCACTCTCCAGTAAACATTTTGATTAATATTTTAAAAATACAAACTTACCACCAGATTGAGCATGATAAAGTCCTCCTGAGCCATCTGCTGGATCTCTGGGCTAGAGGCAAATGCTTTCCTTAAAGCTAAAAGAAAGAAATGCATTATTTGGGTGGAAAAAAAAAATCTAGATCACTGCTTTTCATGGTTTTGCAGCATCTTCTATTGATTCTAAATACACCACTAAACGACTGGCACTACTTTCTGATGTGCACACGCCACACAAAGTTTGGAGGACTTGGTTCTTGTAAAGTAAGATGTGAAAGACATTTAGTCCTTGAGAAACTGAAACGCTTGTGTACAGACAAACTTCCTTCCTGGTGGCTGAACAGGTCATGAATGCACATGGCTTGGTTTTATTCGGCTGTCTGTGGCCCCGTGCTACAGAGCGTAGGAGTCGTCCGCACAATTTATGCTGTATGCATTGGGGTAGCAATTTACAGAAGTTTCGTAAAAAATGGTGGGGCCAGACCTCCCTGACAAACCTCGCTTTGTTCTCGATAACCTAGGAGGTTATCAAGTGAGTAGTCTGACACAGTCTTTGGCAGGACGCCACGGAAGAGTAAGAGGAAAGTGTATAAAACAGTTCGTAGCAGATGCTTTTGCAGGCCAGAAGATGATTTGAGGTTTCCAGTGCTGTAAACTATTGCACTTCTAAGGTTCTTGTCTGCAGATGAAAATATGCTGCTAAAGGCACGTTGCAGTCCCTGTGGATCGGTGAATATGAGGCTATAAAGATAATTTGACAGGAGATCAGGGGTGGGGAAGAGGATAAAGGAGGAGAGCTTGGTGTCTACCTGTCTGTTTTGTAGCTGTGTATCTCTGCCAGGGAAGATTTGAGCTACAGCATGTTACTGCCCCAAAAAACTTCACAACTGTTCTATTCCCCAACTCTTCTCAAGGGTCCCCAGGGGATTTAGTGTCTCTCCACTTTTCCTGCATGTGCTGGAAAGTTAATGCAAGTGCTCAAATGCTTTGTAAGGAATGAGCACTGACAGATTTGGATCTCCCAGGTATTTTGGAAGGGTTTGCTTTGCTCACCTTGGCTGTAAGGACACTCTTCCAAGTGGTGAATAACCATCAGCGGCTTCTTGCTGAAACGACATTGCAGGAAAGGAGTGGGGAGGTAATTCAAGACTGTTTTACAGACAGCACTTGCAAAGAGTTAAGCCACTGAGTTGCTCCAGGAATATATTTACATGGTGATGAGTAGTAGCAACTGGGCTAGTAGAGAGGTGTGGACACGGTCACGTACAGAGGGATGTATCACTGAGAAGGCAACACTGGAGGCATGGCAAGGGCATTTGCTCATCTCCCAAAAGCTGAGCTCTCACCAAAATCTTCAGCCTCTGTACCATACCGCAAAATACAACCTATATCTTGCTTGCAAGTCTGAGCATCATGTTAGAGCCTAGCTTTGTTCTGTGCAGTTAAACATATGAACGGGCATAACAAAAATGAAGGATTACCTGTGCTTTGATCGTGCTAAACCTTCTTCGTATGTCTGCACCCATTCAATGTCATCTCCCCAGCCTGTTGAGAGCACCCTTAGTTAATTTTTCCGTCAGTATGGATGAGGATGTTCTGCTGAACAGGGAGCTGGAGCCACACGTGTAATTGGGTGGCACAAACTAGGCACCCTCCCTCAGGGTGTCCACAGCTTCAAGGTATTTGTGGGTATCGTGAGAGTCCTGAGCAGAGAGGTGCAAAGAAACAGCTGATAGGGAAGGGGGGTGAAACTCCAGCCTTGCTAGAGCTGAGGTGGGGGATTAGCATTACAGGCATTTCCAGCTGCTCAAAAGCTGGAGCCCAGAGTTCCTCCCTGAACTGGTTCAGCCTCCCAAAGAGCCAAGCCAGGCTTGCTGCTTGTGTATGGCTTCCTGCAGTAAGGGACTGCTTGACAGGCCGGCGGCTAGGGAGGATAGGGATGCAAGAGTGGTTTTGGCCTGAGGTGCCTGGATCTTACTTGTTGGAGCAAAGCCTGGACCTGAGCCTGGAGCCCCTTCCAATGGACATGGCACCCTGCTCATGCCCTGCATCACCCAAAGGAGCCCCCAGGGAGGAAGAGGATGTGCCTGCTGCCTGTGTCTGGCCTGGCTTTGCTGGCACGAAAGCAGACAGAGGAAGGGTTGAGCTGCCTGCAGCTTGGCTGTGTGACTGTGGTCTCCTGCGTACACAGCATGCCTTTGTAGGGGTGGGAGCTGCTGGTGTGGCTGCCTATTGAGCTCAGCCTCTGCAAAGCTGATCCAGCAGCTAGTGTAACAGCCTGGCTTGTGGCTCTGTCCCCAGCCCAGGTTGGGAGCAAAGCACCTGTACCTGTTCCCAAGCACAGAGCGTGAGGACTTCTCTCCCGCTGAACGCACCAGTGCTCTTGGCCATGGTGGAAATGGCACCCGTGAAAGGTACTTTTGGGCTTCTGCTTTTCAACTGGAACACAGTGGGGAAATCTCCCAGCCGCTGCTCTCAGACATTTCTCTGCTTGGATATACGTGTGGGGGTGCGCACTAGTCACTGTGACGGAGGGAAACACAGCTTCAGGGCTGCCTCAAGCATCCCATTCACTCACCTCGAGAGAGAGTCTGTGGGGTCCGTATCTGAGCTGGGATTTCTTCCTCTCCATGAGGGAGCTTCAGGATCTTTTTCTGTGCAGAGACCATTACACCGTTGCAGAGGAGGAGGGAACACAGTAATGGAAAGGCAGGCATGCTTCTGGCTGGCAACAACTGAGAGAAAGGATCAACTCAGGCAGAACTTGACAGATACCCAAAGTTACAGGCAAAGAAAAAAGAGAAAGAGAGGCACATGAAACGTTTATCTCTCCGTCAAAAATGGGCTGACTTCAAGATTGACATGAGCAGAAACTTGGGGAGCCTCTGGAGTGACTCTGAAAGTTCGTCTCACTGGCTTGTCTCATCAAGAAAAAACAGCTGTATCTGCCTGCACTTGCCTCCGCAGCTTGCCTTGCCGCTGAATTCCAACATTTTTTTGCTTGTTTCCTACCATTCATTGAGATACAGAGATAAGCTCCTCGATCTGCTATGAAGTGGCCTATATTTTCAGCCAAGCATGGATCAGCCATAGCTCCAGTTAGGTTTGATGGGAGATAAGGTGCCAGAGAAGCAATGCCAATTAGATCATCTCTATCTGAAGGCCTGAATGCCCTTGGAGCCTGGTAGGTGATTTGGAAAATGCAGGCTGAAATAGTCAGGGGGCAGCATCATGGGACCCCCCTGTTCCATAAGCAGCCCCTTTCATCACATGAGATCTCTAAGTATTTTAGTTGTTTTGGCCAAGCAGTCCTCCTCACTTGGGTACATTTCAGTGGTGTAATAACCAGCAACCACGTCTAGCAAAAGCCCACCCACAAAGAGCAGGTACGCTGGCAGAAAAGAAATGGCTGGTCCTCCTCAGAGAGAAGACAGTCTCATAAAGAGCCATTTACTTGGAACCGGTCTCTCACCTGGGAGCTCCTGCTGATGCCTCGACAGAGGTGTCCTTGCTGCAGCCTCTCCCCCCTGGCCCAGGTAAGGCGAGGTCTCTTTATACCTCTGTATTTGCACAATAGCTGGGTATGGACGTCAGCTGAAATTCCAGGATATCCTGCTCCTGCCAAGATGCGGAATAACCTTTTTACAAAAGCTTTCTTCAATCAGCCCAGCAACATGCATATTTTTAATCAAGGTATATTGATTTAAGCAAGCATTCATGCAGAGTTGTGCTAGACGCACCTAGCTCCTTGGGGGTGGACTGTGGGTCTCCAGGTACAGTGAAGTCTCCCAAAGTCAAACTGAGAGATACAGAGAGGATGCATACACATCTCTTGACACCTTTCACACCAAGAGTGATGCAAAATTCATGGTGCTTAGAATAGGTTTAGCACATTTCTGTAAGAAAAAAAAACCTAAAGAAAATAAGAAATCACAATGTAAACAACGTGGCATGGACAGAACCATTCCACACTAACAGGGAACAGCAGCATAATGAGAGGGCCATGCAAGGACAAGAGGCATTAACTCTATGGGATAAACAGGACTTGTGCCACAGCCTAAGGAGATGGTCTTCTCCCACCATAAATTTTAAGGAAATAATCACTAACTTTCCATGGAAAGCTTCTGCTCTTTCAAGTGAAAAAGACCAACATTTCCATTGTGGAACCAACCTGTTAGGAATTCCAAGCTCTGCTTCTATACACAGTCATGTTGTGGTCTTCATTTCTATCTGCTCTGTTGTGCTGAGTAAGAGAAGGGCTCCTCGTGAGGACCTCCCTCTGGTGTCCCATAGGGTGGGTGTTAGTGTATCATATCGTGTTTTTGTGTCCAGAGAAGGGCAACGAAGATGGTGAGGGGTCTGGAGAACAAGTCCGATAAGGAGTGGCTGAGGGAACTGGAGGTGTTCAGTCTGGAGGAGGCTGAGGGGAGACCTCATCGCTCTCTACAACTACCTGAAAGGGGTTGTGGTGAGGTGGGTGTTGGTCTCTTCTCCCAAGTAACCAGTGACAGGACAAGAGGAAATGGCCTCAAGTTGCCCCATGGGAGGTTTAGACTGGATATTAGGAAAAATTGCTTTACTGAAAGAGTGGTCAGACATTGGAACAGGCTGCCCAGGGAGGGGGGAGAGTCACCATCACTGGAAGGGTTCAAAAGATATGCAGACGTGGCACTTTGGGACATGATTTAATGGGCACGGTGGTGTTGGGTTGACAGTTGGGCTTGATGATATTAGAGGTCTGATTCTGTGATATGGGCCCAGGAGGTCACGGCTGGGTTTGAGAAGAGCTGGAAATAGTGTTCCCTGTGTTTCCAAT
Organism: Phaethon lepturus; assembly: GCF_000687285.1. Classification (NCBI taxonomy): domain Eukaryota; kingdom Metazoa; phylum Chordata; class Aves; order Phaethontiformes; family Phaethontidae; genus Phaethon; species Phaethon lepturus. The sequence goes on along the minus strand of NW_010525354.1, from coordinate 5,514 downwards.
GCATGGTTACTCAAGCAGAGGAATGTTTGTTCTGATGCTGTTTTGGGTGAATGCCTTTCCTCAGCACTTTCTGCAGAAAAAGCATTTGTCTGTATCTAAGGTCCAGCAGGACTTGGACTTTCAACTTTAGTGCTTGCTTCTGTTGCCTAAACGACACAGAACAACAGCCCTGGGCTGTTTCCCAGCTAGACCTTGGGGCTGGCAATAGCTGCGCTCACAGAAGGGCGGCATCTTCATCTTTGGAGTCCTCAGTGCAAAAGGAGGGGTTGGAGCCGGCACAGCTCATGGGAGAGGAGAGACCCCTTCCTTACTTTGACTTGCCCTCTGTTCTCACCTCCTTTACCTTTTCATTGAGCCAGTGAACCAGGTCCCAGGTGTGGAGGGTCATATCTTGAACCAGAATGGTACTGCATGAAATATGGATATAAATTGCATGGAGAGGTTAGAGTTGTGCAAAGGAAGATGGATAGTCACTTCACTAAAATTCAAAAGCTCTGCTTATTTGCAAAACTAGGCTAATAAAAACGCAAGTATGCTGCCGTGCTCTGAATGACAAGCTTTTCTGATTACAAGAGAAATAAAAGCCAGCATGGACAGCTTTACCAGAGGTTGGGGGGTGGCTCCAGAGAATGAAGTGACACTTTGTAGAGACCCAACTCTCCTGAAAGCTACTGCTTTCATTTCTGTTAAGGCAGGGCAGATTGAATAGATCCACACTGTAACTGCAGGCATGATATATTACATGGCTTCAGTAGATCCAGAGGGAACCATTTCTCCTGATAAAAGAAATCTGATTGTGCACCATATACCCATTAATTGGAAAAATATATTTATGTGATCTAACAGAATAAATCAAACAAGGCTTTGCATTAACATTCCTTGGAGTAAACATGTTGCAGCTTCCAGGCTGCTTATGGTGGTTTGGGTCTTACCCAATACACCAGACAACTGGCCAAACCAGATTTATGCTAGGGTCCTGAACGGTCCCTCCATTACATACCTTAAGCAGGTAAAGATAAGAAAACCAAAATATTTTTAAAAGTCTTGTATAAAATCTGTACTTAAATGATCGAAACCAACAGGAAGTACCTATCTAGGAAACCACACACCTCTGTTTGTCTAGTCATTATCGCCACATAAAATGCATTTAAGGTGTGTTTTATCAATTGATTGCTTTCATAGCTGCAAAAATAACTCAAAAAAGTAATTCACCTCATGTCTCCCTTGCTTTCCACAACGCAGCGCTCCTGAGACGTGTCTCGTGAGCTGGGTTGTTGCTGGATGGCAGAGGCAGGGCAATAGAGCCTCTGCGGAGCTGGAAGTCCTGCAAACAGGTCTCATGGCAAGCAGCCAGGAAATGAAACAAATAGCGGGGGCCATGCCAAGCCCCAGAAGAGGTGTGTAAGAGGCCAGGACCTCAGCTGGCAGAAAAAAGGTTTGCTGAGTTTCATCTTGTATTTAAAAAACTAGAAAGGTGAAGAAGGTGCCTACACCTGTGTATTACTTGTCACCAGGTAAGCTGGTACAAAGAAGTTGTCTCTGCCATAGACTTTATCCTCTTGCACATGGTTCAAATTTTGAAGTGGAGTGTGTTTTGAAGTGTGAAGTCGCTTCCACACTTTCACAAGAGATGCTAAGTGCTTTAAAACGTCTGCCCACTTCGTTACAGTACCAGATTGGAGCCAAGCAGTCACTACCATCTGCCGGTGCGTTGCACAGGTGGGATGGAGCCCAGCTGCCTTGGAGAAGAGGGAATGCACGCTGGAGATCTCACCAGCACACAGGGGAAAGGAGAAGAGTAGGTTCAAGCAATTGGTGTCTGAACCTGGATTTTGCAATCTGCAAGTCCAAAGTTTCATGGAATAAAATGACTTTTTCTGATTGTAAGCGCTGGCTTAGCAATGCAGAGTTTGCAACGGGGAGGAATACCCCTGGTGTCAAATGCCAGTTTCATTCTCCTTTCCAAACTGTGTAGGTTCCCTGTCATTGACTTTTTTCTTGCAATTAGGATTGAACAATAAATGAAAATGAGAAATCAGTAGCCCCAGAGCTATAGTCACCAATTTCTTCATGGCTTACTGGTGGGAGGACAGCTAATTGATATGACACAGAGCACACTGAAAATCTCAATGGTTTTCATATTGCAGGTGTTGGGCTTGCACAATTACAAGGACAAGGGAACTGCGTAAGTGGTCCCAGGTGGGAGCTCTGCTCACTGTGAAGTGCTATCCTTGGAGCCTGCTTTCTGAAACATTCACAAGGTGACACCACATCCAAGTGAAAACGGTTTGTTTTCCACTGCAGTGGAGTTGTGCTATTAAAGCAGCAGGGAAGAGAGGGCACCATCACAACCCTTAGTTTTCCATGTCAAGGTTAAAAAATTGCCAGTGTAGCACAGAGTGTGGATTCATTTGTCTGAGTTTATTTGTCACATAAACCCAGGCTGCTGGTGGAGCATGGTTGTTCCCAACCCAAGTGGGTGTATAGATGAGGCCCCATGGTAAGGGGAGGTCTGGCAAGCAAATTCTTGCCATTGTCAGGAGAACCTAGCTCAAGACTTCAGACTGGATACCAATCTTCTGAATAATTTTGGAAAATAGAGACCATATTTATGGTAAATAGTAAATATATGTATATAGGCCTTCTTGTAAAAGAATATAAGCTGCTCTCAGGGAGTGCAATACACAGTTGTCGAACTTTTGTAACTTTGGTGACCACACTTCTCATGTGGACATGCTGTCTGGCAAAGCTGGTATCAGTTCTGGAGTTGGTGGCAATAGGATAGGAAAGAGATCCTTCCCGGAGTAAAGCATATCCAGAGATGCAGGCAGTATGGACTTCTACAGAACTCTATGGCAGCTATAGGCTATTTTAAATCTACTTTTTTTCCAGGCATCTTGCAGAACCTGCTAATCAAATATTTCAGGCCTGTGCAGCATCAAAATACAGTTCAAACCATCTAGGAGCAAAGATGTGCAGCACAGCAGTAGTTTGTGTTTCACCAGTTTCCTGCTGATCTTCAAAAGCATACTGTCCTCACAGTGATTTGAACTATACATCTGATATGTTTACCTGATGGGCTGGGAGTAATTTTGACAGTTGATAATAATCCAAAATGCGTGGGACTGCTGGACAAAATTCCAAATTCCACATTGACTAGCAGCTCAAAAGGCAAAACATGGCTTTTAAGGGGTGGTAGTAATTTAAAAGGTAAACAAACCCACAGCTGTTTAAAGGAGGAGAGGGGATTAGAGAGTTCAAGGGCATGTTGTGAGCGGAAGGCTGTCTCCCGAGCAAATGCCATTGTTTCTATGTCTCGGGCTCTTTCTGTGGACTTGGTTTGGTTGCTGTTCTTGATATTAGGCTAAGGGGTACTGTGTAAATGTTTATTTCTCCCGGAGGAACTGATTTTAATGTAAACCTCCCAAATCCTATCCCGCAGAGATCTTTGGAAAAATCCCCACTTGGTTTAGAATTCTGCACAATTCCCAACTGTTTGGTTTCCCGTTACCTTTTTAAAAAGTCTTAAAACTGAGAAACCCAGTGAAACACGAAAACCTGCTAATATTTATTACAGTGAGCGACAAAAATCCTGTTCTAAGATAATGTAGTCTGTATGTCCTTCCATGTTACTGATGTCCTGATACCGGTATCCTCAGGTCTGAACTAGACATGTCTTTGGTGGAGACAGACAGCGGCTGCTTTCTGTTCTCAAGCTGCATCTGTGTCTTACAGCAGCGTTTGGTAGCGCAGCTGGTAGGGGTTATGTGCACTTAAGCTAATGAGTTCGTAAGATTATTTGAGACTGGAGATAGCATCCTGCTCTTTGTGATAGGCAAAAAGAAGCAGACATAGGGAGCTTTACACTCCTGCTGCTGGGTAATTAAACCTTGACTATTTGGCCAGCAATATGTACCATGGTGCTGTCTTGCTGCTTTCCAGCCCTTGTCTGCAAAGAAGTTCTGCTGTATTAAGTCAAACCAGTGGCTGCTAAGGTCAGAGTCCCTTCCTCTGAGAGGAGGCAAACCTTGGAGGAAAAGGTAGTGTGCTTTGACATCTATTCCTGCTTGCGATGGTGGTGAAGTGCTCAAAACAGTAAGATTCTCTGCCACCCTTTTGGTGTTAGGATGGTTTTTGGCACATGTCAGAGATCTGTGAATCTTCTCTTGATCCATTTGGTACACTGCTTTGTCTCTTATTGATGCTGTGTGGTCAGCTGAATTTCCTACTGACATCTTCAGGAGGCTTAGTCTCATCTTGCCCGATATCTGTGAACGATTCTAGCCCAAGGTCCTCAAAAAGACTTGGTCTCCAGACTAAACTTAAAGCTATCTGCTTTATGGTCCTCTTTCAATTCCGATGCCTCCCTTTAGGTCCGCAGGGATTTATGGAGACTTTGTGGGTTGCTAGCTTTTGGTTCTTCAGTTAAATTGAACTGTGCTTCCTTGGGTTACTACCTCTTCAGCAAAGTGTGCATGCCAAAGGTCAAATTTAACAAAACCCCTGAGATTCCTTCTCGGGCATCTCAGACGCTTCATGGAAAGCTGGTGGCAGAAATCCAGATAAACCACGTGATTCCAAAATAAACAACCCTCTTCCCCAGAGCAGCTTCTTCCCACTCTTCTTGCTTCCTCTGAGGCTTCTTCCAATGCTCTTGGATGTAGAAGCTGTCAACACCTCCCCCTCTTCCCAGGCTCACCAGATCCTGTAGTCACAGCCTGTCTGGGAACCTCATCAACCCACCAGTGTGTTGGGCTGGGGGAAGACAGAAATCGCTTCCCTGCAATCACCTGCTCTCAGGAACCCAGGTGTAATTACCCTGGCAGTGTGGAAGCTGTCTCCTTCCCTTCCTCTGCTGAAAAAAAGCACTCCTTTCCTTGCTGAACTAATACCAGATAAATGTGCTTTGTAATATGTCTCTTTTTGTTCCTAAATCTGATTAATTCTTCTAAGCTTGTTTAGCAAGGCAGGTGAGCTGTAGGTTGAAGCACAGCCTCCACGCAGCCCTGTTGAAGTTCAGCTTTCAAACATCAATGGTTACAACTGGCCAAGCAGAAAAGCAGCATTTTCTTTCTCAGGTTCCCGGGAGATCGGCAGTGGTGCGGAGGACCTGTGCCGGGTTTATTGCTTGTCGCTGAGGGCTTGCGATGGGGCGAGGGGGAGTGGGCCTGCAGAGGTGAGGATGGTGCTGGGGGTCCTGTGCTGTTCTTTATGGCCGTGGCTTTGCTTTGCTAGGGAGCGTGACACGCGATCAGGCAATCCTGACGTTGGCTCCTTCTCCCCCATCACTCTTACTTTCTACTTTACTGCAAGAACGAATGAAAAAACCCCACCAAAAGATACAACTGAAGTTTCCGAGCGCTGCTTATCAGCTGATTATTCAAACAAGGGGCAGAGGTGTGACTAGCTCTGTGGGACAAGAGGCCTTGCGGCTAATTCCAGGGACTCTTCCCCCAGGGCGACGGCCGGGCCTAACCGGGCCGCGGGGCCGGTTGCTAGGGCCGCGTTGAGCCT
>NW_010525353.1:0-13871 GCF_000687285.1 Phaethon lepturus | reverse complement strand
TGACCAGCAGGTCTCCACTCAGCCGTGCTGGTTTCTTGCCTTCCTTTCACGATTTCTTACTCCTGGGGATTGAGAGCTCTTGCGCTCTGTGGAAAGCATCCTTAAAGATCTGCTCCCTTGTCCCTAGAGGCAATTTCCCAGGGATCTTATTGACTAACTCCTTGAAGACCTGGAAGGGTCCTGACTTTACTTTTCACCTGCCCCATATCCCTCAGGACTGCGAACTCCACCAGCGCATGATCACTGCAGCCCAGGCTGCCTCCAATCTTGGTATCACCAATTAGCTCATTTGTGTTGGTGACCAACAGGTCCAGTATCACATCCCCTCTGGTAGGGCTGCCTATTACCTGGCTTAAGAAGTTATCCTCAGTGTACTCCAGGAGTCTCCTTGATTGCCTACAGCTCACCATGCTACTTTTCCAGCAGATGTCGGCGTGGTTAAGTCCCCCAGTAGGATGAGAACCTGTGAGTGCGATGTGTCCTGTAGCCGGAGTAAGAAGGCTTCATCAATAGGCTCCCCTTGATCAGGCAGCCTGTAGTAGACAGAACCACAAGGTTCCCTTTGTTGCCTCAGTCTCTGATTCTTACCCATAAGCTTTCAACCTGCTTGTGGCTATTCTTCAGAGACAGCTCTTCACACTCTTATCCTTTCCTTGATGTAGATGGCAATGCCTCCGCCCTTCCTTCCTTGCCTGTCCCTTCTGAACAGCCTGCAGCCATCCCCAGCCGCAGTCCAGTCGTGGGATTCATCTAAGTTTCAATAATGGCAACTAGGTCATAGCTTTCTAGCAGCACAGTGGCTCCCAACTCCTCTCGTTTGTTGCCCATGTTGTGTGCATTGGTGTAGAGGCACTAGTTGATACAGAGTTGATGTAGAGAGACTAGCTGATGGCAACAATACATTTTGGCTTGATGGTCCGTGAAGTTTGTGAATTGACCACTTATATGAACCTAGAAATGTATTTGAACAAGCAGTGACTCTCAAAATGGTGTGCCTAATTTGTGAGTGAAAATACTCCATTGATATTGGTGGGGGGTACTGATGTGCAACATAGCCATTTAACCACATGCTAATCATGTGGCAGACAAGTTACGTGAATAAGCAATTATACAGTCTTATAAAACGTCTCAGCAACTAATTAAACAATGAATGTGATCAATATTTCAGTTTTGTATCCCACTGAAAGCACTGGCACCCCCAGACACCAGAAAGTGCCTCTGTTGTCTATGGTGTTGCTTCCTGAAAGGCTGGGATTCGCCCGGCGGTGGGAGAGCTCTGTGGAGTCGCTTAGCTACACTCACCCACTTTCACTTACACCACGTGATATCACCTCACCAGGCTGCAGCAAACTAAATTTGATGATAACAAGCAATCTAGGACTTACCTTTAACATTTGACAAATCTTCTGTGGTTTTTGGATCAGCTTGTTATTTTTATACAGTTATGCAAATGTACTGTCCTGCTACCTGAGCTCATCCTGCCCTCCATTTTGCATGAAAAAAGCAAGATATTTTTCTTTTACAAGGAACAGAGTTATCAGCTGGTGCCTGTTGACAGAAGCACAGCTCAATATCAAAGGAAGCATTTGTTTGCCTTGAATTTGCCATTAGATACACATAGTTTCTTCATCTGCTAACATTAATACATTTAAAATTTATTTGGACACAAAAATACCTAAGCAGCCTAACGTGTTCAGAGTCAAAACAACCTGCAGGCCTTGGATGGTGAGCACAAGTGATCTCCTGATAAAACCACAGAATTACTAAATACAGCAGGATTTCCAAAGTGGTTTGCCTCAGCAGAGCTCTACTATGGTATTATCGTTGCAATAACACCACTGGAAGAATTTAAGCCATATTTCCTTTATCGCTATAGGTCTGTGTGCTCTGTGTCCTGAGGGACTTGACATTTAATTCTGCTTGTGGAGAAGACTGTTTGAATGCATTACAGCAACTCCTGAGGTAGGACTGGGGCAGCAGGTCTGGGCTGGCTTCTCCTACCAGGCTGAACCAGCAGCACCGGGGGCAGTCTCCCTCTGCCCTGTGAATTATTTGCTTCTATGAATTATTTGAACTCTTCTGATTCTTGCAAATAGATTTTGTCCCTTTCTGGGGGACTTCTGAGCTTTGTGGGCCAGGTTCCATTGTCAGTGCCCTGGGAGTCCAGTGAGAAACAGCAGAAGATGGGGCCAGAAACATGACTGGGGACCAGGCCACAGCGTCGATCCACAGACCATCAGACAGGTCTGGAGACCGGCAAGTCTCAGGTCCATCCAGCAAGACCGGTCAGTAAGTGAGGACAGCAGGGAACAGAGCAAGGCACAGACACACCTGCAGCAGAGCTCAGACAAGGTCTGGGTGCTCAGGCTGGAGCTGTGCTCCTGGGCCATGGGCAGAGGGTGTTGGTGGGTGTCTTGGACAAAGCTGGTCAGGGCCATTAAAAAGGTCTGTTCAAGCATGCAGAGCCCTGACAATCCTGCTCTTCAAGAGGGCAATTCAGATCAGAATATTATCTTAGGTGTTGTGAATCGTCTTCTTCCATGATGAACTACCAGTGAAGCCTATAAGGTTTCAGGTCCAGTAGACTCAGGTCCTGCAGCACCTCGAGGTAGAAGCCCAAAGCCGGCTACCTGAATACACCCGTCAGTGACACACCTAGGCTGCAAACGGGCAGCAGAGAAATCCCCTTGCACAGACAAGCACTGTATTCTCTTACATGGCATCACATCCTCTTGTATAATTTACACAGAGGGAGTAGGCAGAAGGTGTAACCTGGCAGACTGGTGTTACCTGGCACAATTTGGCTGTGCTGATGTGAGTACCCAGGTAAACGTGACACAGAATCAAGAGATCTTGAATGGTTTCTTGATGGTTCCTGCCACTTATAGGGACATGTCTGACACTGATGACATCTATGAGTTGCTGCAATGAAAGATCCTATGGAGTTTAGTGAAAAGAGCAAAGGTTAGCACTGTCTTCTAGATGACTTGCATGCTGCGTTACCACAGTTTGTTTCATTCATAGGTGTTCTGGTGAGTTAAAAGTTTACAGCATCATTCATTTCTTTCTCCTCAACTTTTATGCACTGGAGGTTGTACTATAGCTTCCTTTCACCGTGCTTCAGTGATGTCTGCTTCTTTTATCTGCTGGTGAAGTTCCCATATTTTGTACAGAAGCATAGATCAAAGATGACAAACAGCCAGAGAATGTTTAATGAAATGCGTTACCTAAGGATCAGTTGTCCTCTTATCAATACTGACCTTTAGACACTAGTTAACTTAATTTTTACAAAATAAAGGCCATTTCCTGAAAAGCTCCATTAACTTTGTTGCTATGCCAAAATTACAAACCTTCCAGTTTTGCAAACCCTATTTTATAGCTCTCATTCCTGATCTGCTCAGACCCACGACCTCCACTATCAGCACCTCCTCTGCAGTGCTCCTCCCCAAGGCTCACACACTGTAGGTACAGGCATTGCTGCCTTCAAGATGGGAAGGTCTAGTCCACCTTTGGTCAGAGAAAACTGTTATGCGCAGAACAATGCATAGGAAAGTGTGGAGAGTGAGTCATATTCTAACATATCTGTAGCATCAGAGAGACCATGTCATTGCGTTGAAGTACATAAGCAATTGTTTTATGTTTCCCCCCAGAACGAGTCAATTCAGATCACACAGAATCACAGAATCTTAATAATCTTAATAATTTCAGCCTTCACTTTTTAAATAAGGTGTTTATACTGCTAGACGATTTCCTTCACATCTTCCTTTATAATGTTAACAAACTGTGGGGAAAAGTCCCAGAAATTGCTCACATTTCCCTGGAGTATTCAGAATTAGAGCTCAGTGGAAAGAGAAGTGGAAAATTAGTCATCACCTATCACTTCAGACCTTTTTCTAGAATGCCTCCATTGAAACAGGATCATTCTCCAACTCCTCCCATCTCTTCCTTTAACAGTAGCAACAGCTGTCCTGTACGAAGGTGGAGTAGACAGCCACCAAAACAGACCCTAAGGCTTCAAGGCGTTAGTTTGTTGCCTGTAATTCCCATGACCCAGCCATGTGAAAGTACTCTGTTTCCCTTCTCTACATTCCTGGATCTTGTATTGTTCCTTTGTCAAACACATGTAGAGACACCAGCTTTTCTAGGAACCACCAAATTTACCATCAAATCAGGGCAGAAGGCTCAGCATCCCTCCTGGAAACTGACCAGTGCTAGATGCTTCGAAGGAAGAATCAACCTGAAGTAAGAGAACTGGCCTGGACAATTAGGAGCTGACCTGCACGTAGTGGACATTTCTTAACTCACCTCAGTTAGAGGCTGAATTTGCTGAAACTTTGGAGTTTGTATCATTACTTCAGTCACTGCTGCACATCTGGGGAGCTCAGGCGTCAAGAATTGAGACTTGACAGAGCTGGGAGCTCAGAAGTGCCTGCTATATAGAATTTTAAAACTCCTATTACGCTTTCACCACCTGAAAGGCAAAGATGACTGAACTTAGACTTACGCCTGTTGCCCTTGGAGACTGTCCTGGTTTCGGCTGGGATAGAGTTAATTTTCTTGCTGGTAGCTGGTACAGTGCTGTGTTTTGGATTTGGGATGAAAATAATGTTGATAACACACTGATGTTTTCCGTTGTCGCTAAGCGGTCCCGGACTGTCCAGCTTCCTGTGCTCCAGCCTGCCAGCGAGCGGGCTGGGGGTGCGCGGGGAGCTGGGAGGGGGCACAGCTGACCCAGGCTGGCTGAAGGGATATTCCATACCATACGATGTCATGCCTAGTATATAAACTGGGGGAATTGGCCGGGGAGGTGCCATGGCTCAGGAGCTCACTTCGCATCGGTCAGCGGCTGGTGAACGATAGTGCCGTGTGTCACTTGTTTTGTATATTCTTTTATAATGATTTTTATTTTCCTGTCCTATTAAACTGTCTTCATCTCAACCCATGAGCTCTACCTTTTTTTACGATCCTCTTCCCCATCCCGCTGGGAGGGAGCAGGGGAAGCGAACGGCTGTGTGGTTGTTTTAGCTACCTGCCGGGTTAAACCATGACAGAGATTCACAGCCCTCCCCTTGCAGTTGTACTGGTAGGGTAAGGACAAGGCAGATGAGAAAGTGCCACCATTTAAACTCACCGTTGCTGTTACATGAGACAAGAAGGCGCAAAACAGCTGACACAAAACCAACCTCAGTCATCGTTAGTTGTTTGAACTGGCATGTGTATTTTAAATGAATGAACAAGTTGAAACCAGCTTGATTACAAATCATCAAGAATAAAATAAAGTTTCATTAGTATTAATCATGCTAGCCATGATTTTTGTGCCTTTCCAGGTGAAGCAATAAAGCAACTAGTTCTGTTCAGTCTGCAATGGATATTCCACGAGAAAATTCTGGATTTGAATGCGATTCCAATTAGAATTTTCACTCTGAAGCAGCAGCATATAGTTCAAAGTGAATAACATATGCTCCACTGGCTTGCAGCAAACAAACCCTTCTTCCCTGCCTGCAATGCTTCTTGAACTGAGCAAACGGGACTTCCACCGAGCATGGTGGGCTGGGGAGCAGAAAAGCTGGCTCCGTCTGCAGACACTTCTTTCACTGCTGGAAACAGACACTGGAAGCAAAGAAAAAGTCCTTCTGGTCAATTCACAACAGGACTGCAATGCCCTCATTGCTAATACACACACTCCTTCCCTCCCTTCTTCATGTTTTTTATTTGTAGTAAGTACTGTTTAGTAAACCTTACCAAGCTCCCACCCCTGTACTCATGGAAAAAATGTATTAACCAAGGACGCAATGGTATTTTGAATCAAAGTGCTTGTAAAGAGGACTTGGAAAACTGGATATCCCCCAGAGGATTTGTTTTGGATTTTTTTTTGCTGGATCTTGGCTGTTCTAGTTGGCAAAACCTGTTGTTTGCTAGAAATCTGTTAATAAATCTGTGTTGTTGTTTTTTTAATGAACACAGCAATATGTCTTGTAGCCGTCAGTGTCTGCACGAGGGAAAAATAAAACTACCAAGATACTGCAGAGAATCCCTAAACATGGATCCACTCATTTAAAAAATGTAGTTCACAGGATAACTACAGTTTATGGTCTTACTAGTCACTTTTTCTGAAGTACATACAACTAATGTCTTTCTTACATAAACTATTTTACTCCTCCGTATAGATTCAGGTAGACCTTCAGATGAGGACAGATACTCTTGGGGACAGACTTTTTAGCAGGGCCTGTAGCGAAAGGACAAGGGATAATGGTTTTAAAGTAAAACAGGGTAGATTACGACTAGATATAAGGAAGAAATTTTTCCCAATGAGGGTGGTGAAACACTGTCACAGGTTGCCCAGAGAGGCGGCTGATGCCCCATCCCTGGAAACATTCCAGGTCAGGTTGGATGGGGCTCTGAGAAACCTCATCTAGTTGCAGATGTCCCTGCTCACGGCAGGGGGGGTGGACTAGATGGCCTTTAATTTATTTTTTATATCCTTTTAAATTTGAATTCTCACTTCACAAAGAAAGATCTGAGCAGTAAAATCCTCTGGTTGTGGCTCCACCACCTCTGTGCCAGTCCTGCCCTACAGCAGTCTGTGAGTCAGCATGTTTCCTGGCACCTCAGAGATCGACAGATAACCTCAAATTAAGATGATTCCTCCCTTTTCAACCCAAGATTTTTAGTGTCACAAATCCCCATGGGATATTTGCCTATATGGTCACTAAGTCTAGCAAACGTTGTTGTGCATTTGCTTTTTGTCTGTCTTTTTAAACTTGTGTCCATTACAAACTTGAAGAATTATGCTCACTGAAGTATAAGGTTCAGAATAAATAATTTGTCTGGGGAAAGAAAAGTACATGATTAAAAAATATAACAAGGAAGCTTTAATCTGTTTAATGATGCTAATGATTAAATGTTCAATGATAATGTTAATGATGGCTAACTGCCACCTCAAGCTTCTGTATAAATTCACCTGCAAACTACATGTCCTAATGGTACAACACCATCGGGATTATTTACAGACTAGGGAGAGGACAAGTCTTCCAGAAGTGCTCATTCAATGGGAGACAAGGGGTCTGTTTGGAGGTTCATCACCTCAGATCTTTCCTGTGAAATTCCCATGAGCCTACAAAGTCTCGAAGGTCTCGCTCCAGAAGTAAGTTTCAAAGCACACAGCTTACCAGAAAAAGAAACGCTAAAGATCGGCATGATTTGTCCACAGCAAGTTGTATTGAGCAAACTGGCTTGAGGCCCAAGACCTCAACTTGGGTTGAGAGATGTTTTGTAATAAAGGTATGAGGGCTATTACTATAGGATTAAAAAAAATATAAAACTAGATGACCTTTAAAGGTCTCTTCTGACCCAAACTATTCTATGATTCCATGATTCTATAAAACCCAAAGCGGAACACAGAGAAAATGGGTATGGGAAACTATGACAGTCCCATACCATTTATCTGCGATTTCATCTTCGTTTTGCGTAATGACGTATTTTATATCTCCAGCACTAAGGGTTGCTGTCTTTTGTTCCAGACCTGTTCTCTGTGGCTTTAGTTTCAGGCCTGAAGAGTCTGTAAAGCCCATCTCTGCGGGTGGGGATGCAGCCTTAGACACGCACCCAGAAGAGGAAGGGGCTGGTGCCACCCCACACAGGTGACAGCCGCAGTGGAGCGGGCTGGTGCCCACCACAGCCCCTCTGCCCCCCTGCCCCACTCCAGGGAAGTGCCTCTCCCCACGTCTCACTGGGCCAAGACCACTGGCACCCACGCTGCCATGGCTGGGGAGGTGTGAGAACCAGCCAAGCAGCCTCCCCTGAAGGACATCATGCTTTCCTGGCCTGTATCACAAATAGTGTGGCCAGCAGGAGTAGGGAAGTGATCGTGCCCCTGTACTCGGCACTGGTGAGGCCACACCTCGAATACTGTGTTCGGTTTTGGGCCCCTCACTACAAGAAGGATGCTGAGGTGCTGGAGCGTGTCCAGAGAAGGGCAACGAAGCTGGTGAGGGGTCTGGAGCTCAAGTCTTATGAGGAGCGGCTGAGGGAACTGGGCTTGTTCAGTCTGGAGAAGAGGAGGCTGAGGGGAGACCTCATCGCTCTCCTCAACTACCTGAAAGGGGGTTGTGGTGAGGTGGGTGTTGGTCTCTTCTCCCGAGTAACTAGTGATAGGATGAGAGGAAATGGCCTCAAGTTGCACCAGGGGAGGTTTAGACTAGATATTAGGAAAAATTTCTTCACCGAGAGGGTGGTCAGGCATTGGAACAGGCTGCCCAGGGAGGGGGTGGAGTCGCCATCTCTGGAAGTGTTCAAAAAACATGTGGATGTGGCACTTCAGGACGTGGTTTAGGGGACACAGTGGCGCTGGATTAATGGTTGGACTTGATGATCTTGAAGGTCCTTTCCAACCTTAGTGATTCAGTGATTCTGTGATTTTACCGGGGCAAAGCATCTGCTGGCCGGATGTGCAAACCTGCCTCGGGGGCTGTTTTTTACCTAAGAAACTGCTTGATATAAATACTGGCTTTCCAAAGGGGCTCCCACTTGAAGAGCCATATGTTATTTGAATGACGATAAAGAGCTTAATCTTACCCTTCATTTCACCTTTTATCTACAGAGCATATATACATATAACAGAAAATTACATACATGTCTTCGTATACATGTATGCGCGGTGTCCACACGTGCTGTTCTGCGCCCTCAGGCAGCCTCCGCTGGGGCACGGCGCAGCAGCAGCGTGGTGTGGTGCTCTCCCTCAGGGGCAGGTGGGGGATTTTGGCCACGAACACATCGCTGCTGTTGCTCGGTACAAGGCGGTTCTCAAAAATGTAATCATCAATCTCAAAAATTGCTCATTAGGTAATCGGGAACCCAGCAGGGATGCTTACGTTAAGCATCTCCTCACTTAGGACAGGAGGTTTCTTTTTTTCCTGCAGAACTGAAATGACGAGCATAACCCACCCAGCCCCTCGTACTGCCCTGGAGCATCAGCTGCTTCAGGCTTGGGGGGCAGAAGTCGTATTTACGCATTTTTCTACACAGAAAATGAGACCAATATTTCTATCATTACAGCTCTCCACTTGTAACAACAAGAGGTTTTACCTTTTAAAAGAAAATATTTCACTGGTCAAAGCAGTAAGATGATGATTGTTTTTAAGGGCTGTCTTCTTCTGACAGTAATATGCAATTGCCCCTGATAATCTATACTCTTTTTCCTGCTGTGTCCATGTGACTCTCTTGAAACTGCATTATTTAATGTAATTAAAAGAACTGGCTTTAAATTAGAAAATTCTAAGGGAAGAAATTATGAGAGAAAAGAAAAGGCGGGCTGATTCTATGTTATTTATTCAGTCTGTAGAAATTAAAGCACTTTAAGAGTTTACATGATAATATAAAATTTCTTCCTAGATATAAGGAAGACATTTTTCACCATGAGGGTGGTGAAACACTGGCACAGGTTGCCCAGAGAGGTGGCAGATGCCCCATCCCTGGAAACATTCCAGGTCAGGTTGGATGAGGTTCTGAGCAACCTGATCTGGTTGAAGATGTCCCTGCTCATTGCAGGGGGGTTGGACTGGATGGCCTTTAAATGTCGTGATTCTATGATTCTGTGATAAACCTGGTGTCCAGTCAGTTGTCCTTTATACAATACTTTAATTGCAGGGCTGAACAAGGAGTGATAATTAAGCATGTTATGGTTGTTGCTTACTTGTTTACTTGCTCATTGCCAGTATCTGTACTGCAAAGCACTTTAAGGAATACTTTGCATAGGAAAGAATCTATAAAATTAAATGTATTTTAGACTGCAGCAATAAGCTTTATATCAATGGTAAGGATTTAAAGTTATTATTAAAAATAGCTTATCTGTTTTCTTCCTTGTTTTGAAGGCTGCTTTAGGATAAACTGCTTCAATTTAAACCATACAATGTAGTCCTAGGATTGCTCCATTTATTCCCAGGAAGTATATGTTTAGAATGCAAGTTTTCCTCCAAATTTTGGAAGACTTAGATGAATGCACTATATATTAGTGAGATGTGATTCTCATTTGGGCCATTAATAACTCTGACTGTCTCTACTTCAGCAATAAATATGATGACTACAATATTGAAAAAATAAATTAAATTCTTTTTAAATTATTATTAAGTTTCACAGCCAGCAGAGATGGTCAATCTCCTGTGAACTGGGCCTGGTGACTGCCTGAAATACAGTCTGTATTTAGACAAAGTCATGCCATCAGGCTCCCCTTCAACACTTATGCAAAGCTGCCAGAAGATAAGGAATCATTTGCTTCACTTCGTAGTTTGTCTTGGTTTTAAAACTTGTGTTTAATTTTGAATCTCAATTTGTCTGGCTTTGGATTCCTGTTCTTAGCTCTCTCCTTGTGCCTGTCCCTGCTATAACATTGATGAGCTGACCAAAGCGAGTATTTTCCTGCTCTCTGCCCTATTTTAAACTGCCTGCCAAATTCCAAAATCAGTTTTATCAATGCTATACACAGAGATAATATAATCTCTTTGTTACTTCCTTATTTCATACCCAGGAATCACCTCAGCCCTTTTGCTGCAGCCAGGTACTGAGATACTTGTTAGGTTTTGATTCTTATGTTCTTAATCTTGCCTAAGAGTTATCACTCTTATATCCTTTACAATGTTCCTACTTTTCAGGAATAGTGCTTTTCATACAGTTCTTGCTGGCTGCCTTATTTTTGTTGCTGTTTATTGCACGAACAGTGCCACACCACTGATATTCACTTTCCAGGCCATTTAGGAAACCCAAGGAACCCCAAAGGAAACATCAGTTTTCAGAGATGATTGTCTCACTGACAGCTACTTTGAACTGCTCATCCAGTTCTTGATGCAAAAAATCTATGCTTTATTGCATTATAAAGTAATTTTTGTCAGATCATTAACATGTGTTGCTAAGTCAAGCAGCTTAAAAAATTAGTACAGCTATGACATTATCTTCTAACAGCCAACCCTGTAATCACATCTCAGGTTTCTCTTATGAGACCTGTTTTTCCATTAGACTTTGTTGACTGGCACACATAGTATTCAAATGCTTCATTAATTGTTAGCTGTTCTTTTGCATCATTACTTTTCTTTGTGTCATCATCTGCTCCTCCCCATTGCTGAAGGTACGGATGCCACGGTGAGGATGGGCGAGTCAAGGTTTGTGCGTGTACAGAAGACCGTACAAGCCAATGTGCAACAGGCAATTGTCATTACCAAGGAGCCGGTCTGTGCACCGGCTGGTTGCTGTTACACCGATGACGATTTGGAGGAAGACGCACGGTTGACTAAGGAAGCTTTCCACAACCCAAAGCAGACTGTTTTTGCTCAGAGAAGCTCATTCCTTTCCTCACCGGCGCAATTATCGCTGCTTAACTCCAGCTCAGTAGCACTGACAGAGGTGGGCTTTAGGATGTCCCAGAGGAGCTCTGTTAGCACCCATGCTGCCTTTCCATGTTCCTGTTCCCGCTATATGACCGCTTGGAAAATCTACTGGCTGATCAGCCAGTAACTACAAAACCTTTCTTTTATCATTACTGCTGCGACTGACGCGCAGTCACCAGACTGCAGGGCTCACCGGGGGCCCGCCTGCACATCAGCCTCACTCAGAGTGGAGCTTGAGGGAACCTGCGGTGCCACTGACTTCCCCATCTTCTGCTGCACCACGCAGCAGCAAGTTACTCTGGTGGAAAGCACAGGAAGGACATGGACCTGTTGGAGAGGGTCCAGAGGAGGGCCACAGAAATGATCAGAGGACATTTGATGTCCTCTCCTATGAGGACAGGCTGAGAGAGTTGGGGTTGTTCAGCCTGGAGAAGAGAAGGCTGTGGGAAGACCTAACTGCAGCCTTCCAGTACCTCAAGGGGGCTTATAAGAAAGATGGGGACAGACTTCTTAGCAGGGCCTGTAGCACTAGGACAAGGGGAAATGGTTTTAAACCAAAAGAGGGCAGATTTCGACTAGATAGAAGGAAGAAATTTTTCACGGCAAGGGAGGTGAAACACTGGCACAGGTTGCCCAGAGAGGTGGCAGATGCCCCATCCCTGGAAACACTCCAGGTCAGGTTGGACGGGGCTCTGAGCAACCTGATCTGGTTGAAGATGTCCCTGCTCATTGCAGGGGGGTTGGACTAGATGGCCTTTAAAGGTCGCTTCCAACCCAAACTATTGTATGATTCTATAAAGTTTCATCCTTTATATACCCCAGGAATTAAATATAGACCTGCTAGGTCTGTACTTCAACCTGTCTGCTTTTGTATTTGAAAACATTGGCATGATTGGTTAAACAAGGTTTGCCAAGGACCTATATTAGTCTCATTAGTTTCTGATTGCATGGGTCCCATTTCTACTTTTTTGACGTAATCTTACCAGTTCTGCCTTCCTCTGGAATTTCCCTGGTCTGCCAGCGTCTGTTTAAAATGAGCACTTCTGCTTTTTTATTATGTTTTCGTTTTTAACACTGTTACAGCAGATATCTAGTATATATGGACTTCGAGGAGGGGAGGTATTGGCTTTTGTAACTATGACACTTTAAAACCTGTTAATTTTATAAGCAGTGGGTTTACCCTCTGGCTGTCCCACTCATATTCTGTCATTATCTTAAATGGCTACTAATTGCTTTCTACTTCCCCCGTCTTCCCTTTCTTTTTAAAATTTAGTTTCTGCTCCTACTCATCCAGGTAGGACATTTAGCAGAAAGCCCCAGTCTCGCATTTGTGGCAGCGGAGGACCCAACAATCCATATTGTGCATCTTCTCCTGGGGCCTCTCCCCAGAAGGAAGGGGCTGCCACCGCGGTGCTCTACGCTGGCCCTGAGCCCCCGCAGCCAAACTTCCCGGGGCGGGGTTACTCTCAGGGTCCCCACACAGAGCTGAAGAGTGGGATCATGGATTAATGCTAAAAGGAATTACAACACCATTTGCCTCTTCTTCATGTGTTTGAGATGCTGTGTAGTTTCCATGAGATGCCAATCTATTTGTTCTAATGCGTCAACAAAGAGAAATTTCCATATCTTCCAGTCCTGGGGAATCTTGCTGTTGTATGCTGCATGTCTGCCCCAAAATAAGTAGCACAACAGATTCTGTCTTCATGGTCTTTACTGCAAATTCTGAATAACTAAAATTCATATTAATGGCCTATGGGAAATGAAATGGTGTGTGAGAATAGTTACAGTCAGCCAAACTTGGGAATACCTGGGCTGAAACTACGACGTTCTGACAAAAGGCATTCTTGCGGATGACAACATTTGCCTCAGGTACATATTTTACATCTTAAATGTTTTATTTCCTGTGATAAATATGGCACATCTGCACATCATTTTGAGTAATGTTGTCAGAGAACACAACAATTATTATTATTATAGCTTAATTATTAATACAGGAAGAACTGCATCGACTTAGATGGGTGGCTCTAAAAACATGTACTGATCAGTCAAGCATATTCAGGATAATGGCCAAATTTTCCAAAACTGAGGCACCTGGAGAAAAAAATTAGGTATGAATATGACAGCAAGAACTTAAAAAAATGGGGGAGGGGGAAGGGAACTGAGGAAAAAGTTTTGCTTCCTCCTCATTCTTAGCCCAAATCATATTTCCTCTCCTTTTCTTCTTTTCCTAGGGAATGGCAGAATTGCAAGAAATTAATAAAGCATTTATGCAACTGCTTCTTTCAAGTCCTTCCTTTTTTCTTTCTTTTTTCCAGATCTCCAGCACCTCTTTTTCTCTGAGCTTGCTCCAAGCATGCTGATCACTCGGTCTTGCTGTCAAGTTTCGCTCCTGCTTTCACCCTAGTGTTCCTTTACTGAAGGGCTCAAGGGATGTCCATTCCAGGGAGGGCAGAAGAAGAAACACTGAATGTTGGGATCACTCTGCACAGCTTGACC
>NW_010525352.1:23152-40583 GCF_000687285.1 Phaethon lepturus | reverse complement strand
GGAGCTCTTAGAAAAGAGGCTGGCACACGCTGTGAGACAGGCACAAGAAGCCCACTGGCTGGTAGTGTGCCAGGATGATATCTGTAGGACAAGAGATATCTGTTGTCACCTTTGTCAAGCCACCGAGAAGCTGCTGAAGCTACGGGGAAGAGTTTTTGGTCACAGCTGTGGCTGCAGTATGAGGCTCAGCACTAGTCAGGGAGCACCAGGTGCTCTGTGAGCTTTCAGCAAACTGTCCCAGATCCTGCTTCCAGTTGCCAGGACCTGCCTGGCAGGCTATCCACCAGGATGACCTCTGCCACAAAATACCATGGGAGCAGGGTGCAAATAAAGAGTATCGAAGGGTTGGCACGTTAAAATTCTCCTCCCCATCTCCTGGAGGTGAACAAGGAGCTGCAGTTCTGGCCAGTACCAGTCCCCTGCAGAGAGCGGTGTCAGGGACAGATGAATATAAGTCTTTCCAGTGACCTGGCTGAGCTGAACTGTGGATTGTAAAAGAAAATGGACTAGCATTTCTACCTGCAGCATTCCTCCTTCACTTCATTTGGCCACATCCGCAGTGCCTCCCCTCTCCAGTTTTGCCATCAGGTCTCAATCCCAGGGAGAGAGTTGGGAACAAGATTTGTGGCCATTTGGCCCCAGTGAGATAACAAACTTAACACCACAGACAGGACTTTTACCTTATCTTCAACCTCTCTGCCTAGCCTTCATCACCCTGACAAGCCCTAGCTTTTGCTCACACTTCAGCTCTTAATGATGGCTTGAAACAGATGGTCATCTCCTGCTCCAGAAAACCAGGATGCTTTCTCTTGCCACACTGCTCAGTACAAAGGCAAGTCTACTCTCCTGTCTGCTCCAGAGAGAAGTGCTGACTGCACACGCAGACCTGGGAAATGCTGTCAGCCTCCAAACCTGTCAGAAAATACTGGGCTGGACTTCTTGCAGTGCATGGGGCCCTGGGCTGAGCACAGGCTGAGCCAGCAGCACTCTCAGGGGTCCAGCAGGTTGACGGTGTCTGTCTCACTGTGCACCTAGCACTTAGTCATGCTGCTTATAGACATCAGGCAGGGGTTATCTGCATGCTCTAGAAACATTTCTGGTTGAAAAAACAGATACATCCAGTAAAATCTGCTTTTTGTGTGTCAGGAGGTTTTCCCTTCAATTTCTTCCCATTGCCCATGCCTGAAGGGTTTCAGCTAAGTGTGCACATGTCCATTCATACAAAGCTCTCAGGCACTGGGCAGGGAACACAGGAATTTGGGGAGGGTTAGATGTCAGGTCCTGATGGTAGACTGAGGGATCTGCATTGGAGGTGATAGCCTTGGGTACTAGCTGCAGCTGGGAAGGACATGACTGGCCAGGCTCAGGTGGAGGGAGCTGCATGGAGCTTGGATTTCCACCTGGGACTTCCCTGGTACAGTGTGTAGTCTAGTTCTTCAGCTTAGAGGATAGGGGAGCAGCCCAGGCTGAGAAACCGACAAGAGAAATGCATGTCCTTCCCATGCTCTACACTGTGCAGAATTTATTCCCCAGTGCAGCCCATAGGCCTCAGGCTCTTACCTTCATGGTTGTAGAGGTGGTTGAACCAGAACTCCAAGGACCGGATACTGCAGGAAGGGAAAACAAGGAAAAGAAAGAAAAGAAAGAAAAGAAAGAAAAGAAAGAAAAGAAAGAAAAGAAAGAAAAGAAAGAAAAGAAAGAAAAGAAAGAAAAGAAAGAAAAGAAAAGAAAAGAAAAGAAAGAAAGAAAGAAAGAAAGAAAGAAAGAAAGAAAGAAAGAAAGAAAGAAAGAAAGAAAGAAAGAAAGAAAGAAAGAAAGAAAGAAAGAAAGAAAGAAAGAAAGAGTGAAAACTGATTCAGCCCCTTCATCCTCACTGTTCTACGAAAAGAAGTGTGACTGGAAAAGAGCATTTACACACCATGAACCTCAAGACCTAGTGAAAGGACAGTTGCTCACCCCCAACAGCATGCACTGACCACAGCCACCCAGCCTGTCACGGAGCCATTCAGTTTGCTTTACATGGGCCATTGTGCAGCCATAACGCCTAATAACCATGTTTCCAGCAAGTTTCCTCACCATTTAGTTCCTACATCTTTGGCAGAGCTTAGCTTTGCTAAGAAGGGCTCACACGGAAGACGCAAATCATCTACAAATGTGAGACCGTTGCTGCAGGCTTGGCCCAAAATATGCTGGTGTCCTGTGCCAGCAGGGGACAGCTGGGCCACCCTGCATGGGGAGAGCAGGGCAGAGCCTGTTCCTGCTTGTAGCAGTCCTCCAGCACTTGGGAGATCTTGGGGACTCGGTTGCCACTGCCAGAGTTCTTGCTGATCACTGGAAAGGAGCAGGGAAATACCATCCTAGCAGCACTCAACCCTTCACTGGCAAAAAGACATCACTGCCGCCTTCTGTTTAACACTGAGTGTAGTGTGCACACTCCTTATCCAACCTGGAAAGGCCAGCCTGGAGTCTTGGACCAAGACAACTTCTCCTTCAACACCTCATGCCCTGAGATTCACTGGAACTCCAGGAAGCAGTGATTTATGCAGGGATTTCCAGGAGTAATTTATGTGTATGTTATGTCTAACCTTGTATGACCCCTGACAAGACAGACTCTTCCCACCTAATGTTTTGGGGATAAAACAAGCTGACAATGTTCATCAGTGGGCTACAGCCACCTCTTCTTAGTCCTGGCCTGGTAGCATAGGTTTTGATCCTTCTGGAGTTCCCTGAGGCTCAGAGCTTCTTCCTTCCCTCACCTACAGTTGGGGAGTGGCTTCCCAGGTTTCTTAAGCCTTTTCGTTGGCAACCACGCCTGCCTGCAGTCAAGAACCAGCACCTGCTGACAGCCCTGGACAATGACATGCAGACAGCCTAGGGAGCCTGCTTACTTGAGGAGGCCAAAGATGAATGCGTTGAATCTCATGATGTGGTTGGTGAGCTCCGTGTACTGGCTGATCTTGCTATAGAGGCTGTGCAGCAGCTTGGTAGAGGGGCCTATGGAGAGAAGCAAAATCTTGAGATTAGTTGTGGTCAGCAAAGGCAAAACAGCACCACGCAAAGGAGCATCAAGGCAAAGAAAGGCGTTGGCTGGGTGCCCATGCCCATTGCCCCTTCACCAAACACCAAGATGAGCTCACTCCATTCCAACAATTAGATTCCACAAGGGAGATACATTGTGGTCTGTCACAGACTGCCACGACAAAATTTTGGGAGAGTTTCAATACTGCAAGGACCTGCCTCCCACACTTCAGGGACAATCACAGCCCTTGACTCAAAATTAGCAGGCAAACAAAATATTGTGGTGGGTGGTTATAATTTGGGGTGTCTGCAATCACAGAGGTAAACTCAGAGTTGGAGATTTGCCACAAACAGGCCAGGAGGCTTCCCAGCCCTGGATGTAAGCTCTTCATGATGCAGAAATCAGTGTGGCCCTTCCATCTGTAACCTCAGAAAGGACTTATCCTGGATGGTAGCCACTGCCACAATCCAGGGTGCAGATTGCTACTAGCAGAAGGTGCAAGTGTTGTGGGCATGCTTGAGGCAAGTGAGCTGTGAGTGCAAATTTTCTTACAGGCTAGAGGACAGTAGCTGTGCAGGGCTAAAGATGAAGGTCTAGAAACACTCTGGAAATGTAGAGGGGGGGAAAGTCACACTCGTTTTGTTCCTTTTTTTTAAATTGCTAGGGCCTGCTATAGAAGAATTTGGAAATTTTTGGGGAAATGACAATAAATATTTGGGCAGTGGTTCTCCCCTCTGGTAAGAGGTGGTCAAGGTGCACCCTGTTCCATGCAGGGAGACAGGTATTATTCTGCATTCCCATCTCTATAGTCAGCCTTCCCCAGCACCTCCCAGCCACAACATGGGAGTATCGCAGAGTGATGCGCATCGCTGCACACGCTCCATACCAAGCTGGGTGGACGCCTCCACCACACTCCAGGGGATGTTCCTCCTCTGGCCAATGATCATGTCCAGGACGTGACGTAAGCCTTGAGCCCATCACTCAGAATGTCCCGGACAGCAGGGCACAGGTATTTCAGGATGAGATGCCCCACGTTGGGGCTCACGGAACTGTTCCCCAGTTTGGCCTAAGGGACAACAGGCAACAGGGAGAGTGTTGGTAATTGCTCTGCAAGGTGCAGATGCATACAAACAGTCCAGCCCCACTTGCCTACTACAGACACCCAGCAGGCAATATCCAGGCTGAAATGATGCTCAGCGGCTCCTTGAACAGGCAGGCTCTTCCGCTTCACGCCTGCTGCCTCATACCCCAGTTCTGGATTGCTCCCTGCAAGGTCTGCCCCAGGCTGGGATGAGGCAACAGCTTGGGAAAAGAGTATCCCAGCTTGGGAAGAGGATACCCTAATTAGAAGAGATGCTTGGTTCTGCCTACAGGTGTAGCAAGGCTGTCCTGCTGGAGGAAGAAAAGAGTAGGGGATTTTGCTGCTGCTGTAGATTTTCTTGTTGACATTTTTGAAGCAGGAAGTAGCAAGCCACATAGGAACCACCAGCACTGAGGAGTTAAGGAACACTTAACTCAGTGACATGCTGAGCTATAATTCCTAGGGATTACTATAAATAAACAGGATGAGGTCAAAATGGATGGACAGGGCTCAGGTTGAGGTGAGGCAGCACCTAAAAGCCCAGCAGCAGCAGCGTGGTATCCTGCTGCACACAATCTGTGAGCTGCCAAGGGGAGTACCCAAAGGGGTCAGCCCTAGGCCTTGCACGTCATGTTGGTGGTCCCAGGCAGCTGTGTTCAGGGCACAGATTTTACCAGCTGAGCTGGAATTATACTGGCCAGTTGGCACGGGTCCACAAAGGCCCTGAACTGAGATTGAACTTCTGGGTCAGGAATAATCCTGTCAGATCCATCGAGCGTGGGAGCATCAGGGACGGGTGCTGCCTTTTTACAGGTGAATGCTCAGCCCTTGGCATGCTGACACATACTGAAATCCCAGGTCAAAACCACAGCGTTGTCTGGTAAGTAAAGTAATGGGGGAATGTTGCAATTATTCCCCAAACCAACACTGCAAGAATAGGAAATTCACAGTGAAGTCTTAAAAAGCTGTGGGAATCCCAACAGCTCCTGCACAGCAATCTCTGCATCAGCAACAACTGGAATTAGGGGCAAATTACCCTGGGCTCTAAGATTGAATGGGCTTGGAATCTGTCCCAGTCAAGTTTCTCCTTGGGGATGGCATTCCAGGACAGTTGTCATGTCCAAATACTGTCACATTGCTGGCCCAGAGTCCCCTGCCTGAAGCAGAGCATTCAGCATTGAGAGGCACCACAAACACAGTGGAATGTGGTAAACACTGCCTGGTACAAAGAGAAGCAAACTTGCTCTGCTTCTGTGTTATTCCAGAAATGGGAGATGAGGGGAGCACAGGCCAAAGACAGCCAGCCCCATGGGCAACCTAGAGGCACTCTGAAACTAGTGGGTTCATGGTAAGGGCTACAGGGGATGCCCACCTGCCTCAGATGGGCAATGACTGATGCACTTTTTTATCATGACGGAGCCCTGTGACACATCAAGGGACTGGGGACATTGCACTGTGTCCTGGCACCAGTGCCAGAACAGCATTGCTGGACCTGTGGAGGAGGGAAACACAACTCTCCACTGTATGAGAAAAAAAAGCTGGTGTACTGCTTCAGAGCAGAAGTCCAGCTGGCCTGGTATTCTTTCTTATAAAGAGCCATCAGTAAGTATGTAAGAAAGAGTCAAACCAGAGAAAGTATATCTAATACTTGCCCTTAACACTCTCGCAGCCTACAACCACTCTCAACTCAGAGACTATGTAACCTGGTCATTATTCCTATGTGTTTAGGAGACCTCAATGAATTTCCCTTCCCTGTGTTTTCCTGATCTTCTTTTAAATCTGTCTACTCTTTTAGCACCACCAGTATCCTGCAGAAAGAACTGTAATAGATTTACTACCTGCTGCATGGTGTACCACCAGCTTTGTTAAGTTTGTTCTTGGTGCTACTACCTTCGCTGGATACCCTGTAGTTTTTGACTGGAAGAGAATGGAGAGGCAATCTTTCTCCATCCTCTCCATGTCATTCACGATGTTGAAAGCAAGACGTACCTTCACCCCTGGATCCCTGCTCGTTCCAAAGTGAGCCACAATCAGGTCAACAGCAGTGTTGATTGCTTTCACCAGACCTAGAGGGAAAGAATGAGTCTGAGAGCTAACTGAGGGGCTTCTAGGACAGACCTTGACCAAACACTTCATGAAGAAATCAGGCAGAGGTGTTTCAAGCCCATGTCAGCGCACATGCCCGCTCTGCCACAAACATGCAGAGCCTCTCCTAATTCATCACCAGATCTGTCCCTGCCTGTTCCAACACTCACCTATCAGCCTGAACAGCAGGACAACCTTTAGAAGTGGCTGAAGCATAGGACACCCTGTCAACATTCCCAAGGGACATGGATAATCACCTCCACACGCCATCCCTCGAGGGAGCAGAGATGGCATCTCAGGCAATGAGTCTTTTGCTGCTCTGAGCCTACAGGGTGGCAGGGCAGAGGCCATCCATTTAGCAAGCTATGTAATGACTTTCAGTAACAAGCCAGTGGTGGGTAATCTGATATCTGCATCAGTATGATGCAAGAACAGAAGTGGAATAAAGGGGAAAGCTGCCACCTGGTAATCACCAACAGATAGCTGGCAAAAGCATGGGAACCTTTCTGCACACCCCTTGCCTCTGAAATGAATCCGAGTAACTGTCAACAACCCAGCCCCCAACCCTGCTTCTAGCATGGGTTTCACCACAGCCATATCTTGTTCTGCATTGGAATCCTTTCTCTCATCCTTTTATACAAACAATTTACCATGTAGGACCCAACAGACCTTTTATCTAAATTATAAAATATCAGGCTAGTGCATCTGCAACATCACAGAATACACAGGTCTACCCTTGTATACTGAGACAGAGGTGGCAGCACGCCCTGCCATAGGGTGATACTCCTGTGCCTGCCTGCCCTCTCTGCCCTTTCTTGTGGACTTAAGATCCTTTCTAATCATACTTCCTGGGACAAGAAGCTCAGACATACTCCATGGCACACTGCATGGTGCAGAGACCACAAGAACTTACTGTGGAAACAGCCATGAGTCTAGGGGGACATGTAGTTATGATACTACAGTAGAGAAGGGCAAGGAAAGAAATCATTATGTCTACAGAGATGAGATGAGACGAGACGGAGAGAAGCAACGTTAGCCATAAGCTGTGCTATGCCACACTCTCGTTCACGAGAGATGCACGGACTCACCCTTCTTCTGCAGCAAGTCGATGGAGATGGACTCTGTGTTGCCATCTGGGGAGAGGCAGAACTCCGCGGGGGGTTTCTCTGCTAGTGAGAAGTAGTCAGGGAAGAAGTCAGTGTAGGTAAGCTGGAGTTGCCTCATAGACTGTCCTGCAGGGCCAAGACAGGGAGGGGGAAGGATCAGCCCCAAGACTTTATACCAAAGCCTCTCCCACCTTGTTTGCATTTCCCAAAAGCAACCTGCACCAGCAGCAGTCTTCACCCCATCCTGTCCAAGGCTGAGACAGCAAGTCTACAGGCTTGTTACTCTCCCAGCAATGGTTTGCAAGGTGAACCTGCACAGTTCAGCCCCACAGCCCACCCAACATCTAACTCCAGCTTGACTGGAGGCCCGTGGGCACTGGAAGATACTCTGGGAGGTTCACCTTCATGGGCTGGTGCTAAGGGAAACCTTGCTGCACCAGGCTGTCAGGGTTCCTGTACAGATAGCCCCAGCAAGTGGAGTCAAAAGTAGAGCACAGAGAGAATCCCGACTTGTCACACACAGGCATGCACAGGAAACAAACTACATGTCTTCTGCCTGTCCCGTAGGACGGCCTCTGTTTTCAAGGGTGACTTCCGTAGGAGCTTTTCCATGTGCTCAATTTCCATGTGGTTGACTCCCCAGCTCTGTGGTAGGCATCTTCCCATGAGGGAGTGATGGAGAAACTGTTTGGATTGGCAAATTGAGGTGAATTGGGGAATTCCCTCCATGACCTGAGGCTGGCCTGAAGAATGCTCAGCCTTCCAAAGAGAGACCAAACTATTCTTCCCAGAGGACTCTCAAAGGTTCAGCCAAAAGTGGCCTGCCCCTCTCATCCCTTCCTCCACAGGTTTTGGATGACAGAGAAGACCTTAAAGGCAAAGCATGGAGAAAGCCGTGGAGACTTACGGTGTTGCCAGCTGCCCCATGACAGCTACAGCCCAGCACCTACCAGGCTGCCAGGGTTGGGGCACATGGGCAGACACTATGGGGCACAGACACGAGATCTCAAAGGGCCACAACTCCTGTGTGAGACATGAACTACAAGCTGGACACAGTCTAGGAGCACTTGCTGAGCTCTGAGCAGGCTCTTGGGCCATTCACCTTCCCCTTTGATCCAGCCCAGAGCTGGATCTGACTTGTTCTCAGCTCATGGAGAAGAAGGGAGGCTCCACACAGATTGTACCCATCAGCGAGGCAATGTTCACCTTCCTCTTGTAGCCCTCAGACCCACTGTGAGCAGATGCATCACCCCTCCCACTCGAAGCCGGCAGAGCAGTGATGAAGCCAGGCTGAACCTGAGCCCCAATGGATACTGACCCTGAGCCCCAAGGTCACCTCCCAAGACCCCCCAGCAGAAAGGTGGTGCGCACCATTCAGCTTGCAGTGGAAATGGCTGCTGTTGAGAGTGCCAGGGAGCTCAAAGATGGGGTTCCCCCGGTTCAGCCGAGGCTCTTGCTGCCTCCTGTCTAGGCTGCCTGCTAAGCCGGGCAGCCCCGAAACGTGGTCCAGACCCAAGGGGTTCCTCCGCCTGTACTCCCGCCACTTCAGCGCTTGGGGAGAGAGGTGGTTCGCTAGGATGCCGCAGGCAGTGAGCACCAGATGGGAGGACGTGAGCAGGCAGAAGGATGTGGAGGAGAAACGGGGAGAGAGTGAGAAAGAGGAAGGACAGAGAAAGAGAGACGGCATATTAGTTAAAAGTCCATCAGCGTTGCAGGGCGTTAGCACACAAATATGAAGGGAGGTGGAGGCCACAGCCTGGCAGGGCAGGAGCCTGCATGGCCTTGTTGGCTGCGGGCATAGAGGGAGCAGGTTTGGGGAGCAAGCACCTGGCATGGGGTGCTGTAAGATCAGCAGCCCACACTGCCCTCTCCCGAGACACAGTGAAGGAGCCAGGACTGGAAGGACATGCTCTTAGTGTAGGACTTTCTTTTGCAGGCAAAGTGATGGTCAGAGCTGTTGGGGACCACAGCATCCAGATGCAATTTTGGCCTGGGCTGTGTAAGAGAGGGTGGTTCTACAGGGAGCAGCCATAGTCATAGGGAGATGGAGATAGTCTAGTACGTCCTGGCAGATGGGTACCTACCATTGAGGGGCCTAATTCCCATGCTGCTCAGGGAACCAGAGCTGCTGGACTCACTGCCACTTCTCCAGTGTGGATCTGCATGGCCTCTCACTCTGCTCATCGGCATGCCACCCACCATGAAGGGTGGGAGGGACCCACTGTGGAGTCGGTACTCGGAAAGCGGTGGGCTTGGCTCCAGCGGTGCTTCCTTCTTGGGAACTGGCTTGGGGTTCTCCTTTTGCCTCAGGGCATCAGCTTTGGTGGCTTGGGTGGTCTGCATGGCACTGACAGCAGGGGAAGACCTCGTGGGAAGCAGACTGGCGGAGATGGGGCAGGACCTGCTCCTGGGGGGCTGGGTCTCTCCAGCTTTCTCTGCAGTAGGTGAGGAAGAAGAGTCCACGCTTTGAAAGAAAGGCACGTTGCATCGCACAGGAGAGTAACTCCCCAGGGGGGACGGCCGGGTGGTCTCGGGGACAGGCTTCTTAATGCAGCCGTCATTGTGGGAGGCAGCTCCATCTGCTGAGCGTTGGGTCAGGAGCATGCTGTGGGCTTGGCTCCCCGCCGCTGATGACTGCTCTGCTGAGGTGGCTGAGGCTAAGGACTGGGAACTGGAGATCTGCTGGCTGGCAGGACGGTTGCTGGACAAGTTGTAGAGTTGGGAAAGGCTGGAGGCAAAATGGCTGGGGCGGGGCCGGGCTGGCTTGCTGAAATGGTGCTGGAAAACAAAGGGCTGGATCGGCAGAGTCGTGGGACGCTGGTCCTTGCTGTAGCGTACCACAGGCTTGTTGTCTGTGCCACCACCTTTGGGGAGAGAAAAAGGGACAAAGTATGAGGGATGGGCAGAGGGACAACCATTATCAGCGCAGCAGATCACAGGCAAAAGGGAATGAGTTCTCAGCTGTGGGAGGAAGAGGATGAGCTAGATGCCAATGACACAAGCAGAGTGGTTCAAGTCTGAACTGGTTACAGACATCACAAGCTGGCAGGGTATAGACATGTGGCCCCAAATGCAGTTTCCAGCTGTTGACAGCTGGCTGGAAGTGTAGGGCACTGCACTGGGGGCTTCCCTCTCCTTGTAGCATCACCAGCTTCCCATCTCTTCCCCATTCCTTGCACCCAGGACAGCACAAGTCACGGCCCCAGGCACCTGCCCTCGACCTGTCTCTGTCCAGGCAGTACCACAAAGACGTGGCCCAACACTCTGTGGTACAGCAAGACTTCTTACCCCGAAGGACAGTCCTCTCCCACCTGTGCTGAGAGCTCACCTCGCCAAGCACAAGCATTACAAGCAATAGCACCGCAGCTCTGCATCCCACGTCATACTCCGTGCTGTTGGAAAGGCTGCTTGCCTCCCCTCTCCCTCCCTCCTCTTCTCTCCTGTAACTGTTCCCCCTCTGAGCAGACAGCTTTCTTCCTCCTCTTGCCTGTACCACATCCAAGCAGGACACCGGGACACTCCCAATCAAGACCACAGCAGAATTAGGAGTGCTTCCAACACTGGAAAAGGCAGGTCTGCTCCATCAAATGACTGATGGGGATGTCCTAAGGGTCTGTGCTGGGCTGATCTTCCATGAGTGCCTGCAACTCCTGGTGGGGCCACAATGTCCCAAGGGATGCAGCTGAAGTGTGACATGCTGCGCACAGAGTGCACGACACGCACAGCGCTGGGTGCACACATGGGGCTGATGGGGGCCCCTGATCACCAGCCACACCGCATCCCAGTGCAGCATGGCAACCTTTGCCTTGCCTCTGCCCCACGCCTCCAGCCCACAGCAAAATCTGGGACAAAGCACCTGTCCCAAGCAGAGCCCCAGTGTTACTGCTGCCTGTGGGGTGTGCCACGCCTCTCTCCCCATAACTAGCCTTCAGCAGGGCTTGCTTTCCCTCTAGTCCCTTCTCAGACCCTCTAGGCTTGCATGCTGCCCTCAGCTGGACCAGGGCAGCTCTGCCTCTATCTCCAGCTGCAGGCAGGAGCTTTCTGTGCAGCTCTGATACCTCTCTTGCTGTCACTGTGCAGAGGAAGGGACTGCAGCATGGGATGCGGGAACTGCTGGTATATATTGTCCTGAAGAGCTCCTGTCTGCCCCTTCCTCCCTGACCAGCTCTCGTTCCTTCTAAGCTCTCCCTCTGCAAATGAAGAGGGCTGCTCCCGCGCTGCCTTCTGCCAGCAGAGACCTGCCTTCCCTGCAATCCTGCACCAAGTGCACGTTAAAGGCAATACACAAAAAACTCCAAAGGTCAAAATCTCTCCCACACCTGCCACAGCAACAACTGAGAAGTTCTTCCTATCTCCTGCCAGAAATCTTCAGGGCATTAAATGAATACATATTGGGGGTTATCTACTGCAGCAATCCGGTCAGAGCCCCATTTTAGACAGGCTCTTACCTGTGAAGCAGGTACAAGAACTGTCTAGAGCAGAGATAGAGGTCTCCTGCCATGCTGGAGAAATGGCCATACCTCTGATGGGGCTGTCACACAGCTTTCTCAGCAGGGCATGTAAAGGCAGTATCAAGGTGGAAAGCAATTCACGTACTACTGGCTTTCCTGCAGAGGGAGTTGGGACAATTACCCTCCAGAGGAACCTTTGCTCCAATGCATGGCACTGTGGAAGATATGGCCAGGATATTCCAGCAGAGACACACAGCTCCTCTAATCTCTGCAGGACTCATGCTGTAAGCCTGGCAGAGACGGTGTAAGCTCCCTAACCCTGCATTGAGGGGAGACCGCTGGCTATGCCCCCTCCCTCTCCACCTCTGTCCCATGTAGCTTCAAAGAAGAAACCCTAAAAACTCCTCAGTAGTTCCATTCCCTGTCTGCTGGGAACATGAGTCTGCTGAGCATCTTCAAATCTCTGTCTTAGGAGCTAAAGATGATTCTCAGGGACTGGGGGAGTACAATGCCCTGGAAGGGAGACAATCCTCCAAGCTGCGCAGACCCTAAGTGCTCATGCCATGTTCTCCCTTACATGAGACAAGAGGTTTGCACAAAACCTCAAGAGGTTTTAAAAATACAAGAACAAGACACTTGCACTGATCTGGGTCTGAAATAAGCACAGCTGGGCTTTGTCCATGGAGTGGTAGACCAGGAAACAAAATGCACAGGCACTGGTCTCCCATCACCATACAGGTTCCTCTGCTGCTCCCCTCATGTCCCAAAGAGCAGTCTTTCTTTTTACTTCTCCATTCTGCCTAGTTTGGATCCTTACCGTCTGCTCGGGCTCTAACACCTCTTTGTCCATGGCCACTGGCAGAGCCACCTGAGAAGCTGGCATCTGCCTCCGTCAGCAGGGAGAGAGAGGCTTGCTCACCTGCCCCATGGCCACTGGGGACCTTCTCACTGGAGACTGAGTCTTTCGTGGAACACAAAGCCTGGCTGTCCCCAAAAGCATGATTTAAACAGAACCCCTCACAGCTCCGGTTCAGGCCGTGGACGAAGGGCATGGGTGGAAGACTCTGGCTGCGGCGAGCTCTTTCTTCAAGGAAGGTTGGGCAATCCCGCTGTGTCTCAGGGATAGGGGAGAACTCCAAGGAGGAATCACCAGTGGACCGGAGCGGTGGGGAGGTGCCATTCTTTTTCCTGCCTTTAGCCAGTTCAGCAAAAGATGTCACTCGCTTCGGGGGGGAACTCTGGATGGGTATTGCTGGACTTTCACTAAGCTTGACTGGACAGCTCACCATGCGCTCCAAGGAGCCCAGCCTGCTGCTGGGACTCCTGTCAAGGTTTTGATCGTAGCTCCTGGACCGCTGCCGGCTTGTGTTGAGGTTAGGTGGTGACACGTTCACATAGACCTGACCCTCAATCCTATTCTGGGTGGCTTCTCCCTTTGGCTCGTCTTCACTGCGCTCCACGTTGCCTTCTTCTTGTCTCAGGTCAGGCCTTCTAAACAGATAATATTCAGTGGGCTGGGCTGGGCTACCTTTGGTATGGTCTTCCGAGCAGCTAGTTATGGAAGATCCTGCCGGGCTGGGAGATGACTGGGAAGACAAGTCACATGTGACTAACTTATAATAATTCTGAGTAGCCACAACCAGCCGTGCTTGGCTCTGGAAGCAGGCAGTGAGGTCTGAGCTCTCTGAAGTGCAAGGCTCACAGTGAAGGTGGTAGGAGTTGCAGTTAGCATCAAGGACAGGTGAGGAGGAGTGTTGACACCCACACACCTTCCCCGAACTCTCTGGGTGATGCGACTCGCAAGACATCTTGGATTCTGTGGGTGATGAATGCAAATCCAGGTAAAAAGCTCCTGTGTCTGAGTGGCTGCAGAAGGATGAGTCACAGGACAGGTTGGACGAATTCAGGTTAGATTGAGAATGGCCATTCATTTTGTTGTAGAGAGCACTGAAGTTCACCAGCACCCCATCGGAGCTGTTGCAGGAAGAGTCACTGATGTAGCCCATCTGTTGGTCAATTGCTTCAGACTGACTTGATGAACTGTAGCAGCGACAGTGCTGGAGCTCTGAGCTGGAACAGCTGCATGTCCGGCTGTGCAGGGCATCCTGATTCCTCAGCAATTCACCTGTGTTCTGGTTCCACTCCTGGTCACCACCATCGAAGGAGAAGCTGGAGGAGTTGCCACGATGGCAGCTGCATTCATCCAGCTCCATGCGTTCTGAGGCTTGGTGGCACCGGTTCGCGTTGTTCCTCTTCTGGACGTCATCACTGCTCATTTTGTCCTCTTGTCCATCTACCACACCGGACCGGCTGGCCATGTTCCAGGATTTCACAATGTGATTGGAGTCGTGGAGGTGGAAAGGGGGCAAGGCCAACTCATGCAGATGAAAGGGAGGTTTGCCAGCCACAAGTGAGTTGTGAAGGTGGAAAGATTTTTGACCCAAGTCATCCCCAAAGATGCTGAGGTCTTCACCCTCACTCAGCAGGAAAGGGTTGTGTCGCTTACTGACACTAGGGACAATCAAATCCCTTGCTTTGCCTTCTTTGTTGTCTGAGGCCTCTGTTGAGGTTTCAGAGGTCTGGAGAAAGCTGCTGTACACCAAGGAATCAGTTTGTGATAGATCTCTGTCTGGAAGGGCAGAGGTCCGTGTAATGCTGAGCTCTGGCTGGCAGAAGGGGTTGGTCCGTTTGCTCATGGAGCAGCACTGTCTATCAGGGACCTGGCAATGCACCAGGGGAATGTGATGGACAATCAGTGTCTCGCCAGTCAGTTTGGGTGGACTATCCATGGTGAGGAATGCTCTTCAGGACATCAGTTAAGCTGGTGCTACCCATGGACAGGTAGGGCTGCACATGAGAGGCAGGAAGGACACTTCTCATGAGGGAATTCAGATACCTAGAGAGACAAAAACACAAAGGAAGTCACCTCTCAGGAAATACGCAGTGACTATTTAAAGCATTCTTGGTTTGACTGAAGACTTCATGGGCCAACAGGGACCAAACAGACTGGTCCTTGTCAGCACAAGTACATGCGCACAAGGTCCTGGGTTGTCCTTCTTCAGGGAAAGCATTACAATGTCCCCCTCCCTGCAGACTTCTGGGACAACACTTGTGCTTCCAGCTGACCCCTCTCAACCTTATCTCAAGCGAGATACTGATTTCATTCAAGTAGCCAAAGAGCTGCACAGGCTTTGGGCCAAATGAAGACCTCACTGTGGATGGCACTGTACGCTCACAGGAAAACTCACAGACAACACAGGGTCTGAAATGAAGTGCTTCACTCTGATGACAGCAGTCTACCTTCTTGCACTGTATTCAATATTGCTACCTGCCTTTAGGTACCTTGAACTTTCTTTTAAGAACCAAACACTGAATGGCACTGACAGACCTTGCAATGTTAGAGAGACACAAGTCCAGCCTTTTCAAGGCTGAAACTGGAAAGCAGGAACACACTGGAACAGGAAAGCAGCAACAACCATTGCACTCCCAAATCCAGGAACACCCATGAGGTCCTGAGCTCTTTTAGTGGTGCCAGGGGAGCATGCCAAAATATGCAACTACTTATGCACACAGGGCCCTCTCATGTGAAAAGGAGCGGATGACTCCAGTGGGGCCATGGGGAGCCACTGCTGATGGCTAACTATTTAACATAATAGTTAAATTTACCATAATGCTGTCCCATACAGCACATTGCCTTCTGCTGACCTTTTGCTGGTGGCTAAGCCTCTGCTCAAACTGATTCCTCTTGTGGTCAGGGGTGCTCGGCTCACAGGTCTGACATTCTGCCACATTATCTGTGGCACTTATCTGCTTATCTTATTACCTGCTGCACTTCACAACAGTATGACTGCCACAGCCCACAGTCCCAGCAGCCATGCAGGCAGGGCACTGAGCCCCACTCCTCCAGTGTTCAGTAAACAGGTTCTTATAAATCTAGACAAAGATGTTTGCTAGCGTTTGATATCAGAGAGCAAAGAATACATTCATTCCTCCTTCCCCATCTAACCCAGAGATCCAACCTGCAAGCACCTCTAGGACAGTCTGGAGGGGTTCTCCCTCTTGCCTTCCCTTCTACATGTTAGAGAAGCCAACGCAGAGAGCACCTAAGGCAGCAAGGACAGGGAGAAACCACAAAAAACAATAATGATCCAGAATGATCCTGAGGGATTAAAAAATTACCTAGTGTGCTCATAGATCCACCGCTGCTTCTGAAAACCCTGGCCCAAACACCCTTGTTCAGCAATCCACATCCCATACCTCATCCAGGCATCCTCAGTGCCCACAGCACCCTGACACAACATACTGTGATTCTGCTCTGGACTCCAGGACCCCAGGTCTGCTGCCACCATTGACCTTTAGACTGCAGAAAGTGGCACTCACAGTATCTGTCTCTGCCTACCTACCCCAGCATTTGTGGCTGATAATGGGTTTGGAGCAGAGCTGCAAGGGCACATGTGAGCCCAGGAGGGAAATTGAGAAATGTGGGCTAAATGAAGTTAGAACAACAATGTAAGCAATGAGATAGCTCCACAGAAAGATCAGGAACTTCAGTTCTTTCAGCTTTGTGGTGTAAGAATAGAAATTAAAAGATGCTAAAAAAAAAGATCAAAAGAAGTACTTTCCTCCCACGCATAGTAGTGCTTCTCACAGCCACTGGATGATGCTGGCAGAAAAAAAAAATCCCGAAGATGGTAATGGACTTACTCTGTACAGTAAACACCCAATGATGTAAAAGTTAATGCTAACACCAGTGTTAGTGAATAGACAAACCTTTTGGTAGACTCTACCAGAGATGATCATGAGACCTGCATGAGAGGCACATGCACCCTCATGCCTGCTTCTGCTGGGATGTTTCACCCAGAATTAGGGTCTGAAGTGCAGAGGTCACCTGGACCACTTGGACCACAACCAGCTGGACTACTGTGCAACCCTAAACTCTCACCTGCCTATGGGCTCCCTAATGTCTGTATCACCCTTCACTCCCCTCGCTTTCTGGGAGTCCTCTGTCTTACAAGTCTCTGGCTCCTTCCCCACAGCTGCTGCTGCAGAGGCTGAAAGGAATGAATCTATCCTCAGCCTGGCTCCTGGGGGGAGATCTTTCATATCAGGGATTCCCAAGATCACGTTCAAGAACCACCATGGGGAAGAGCAGCTCTCAGCTCTGTGCCTAGCACACACACACACGCTGAAAGTGGTGTTCAACAGCTGGGGCAGCGTTCATGCTCCATTTTGGACCTTGCACACCACTGACGGCACCTGTAGCAGCAGGAGCCCCTACTTACCCTGTCTCCTCTCCCCAGCACTATGGGAAAAAAGACGATCCCCCAGTGCCTATATGCTCATGCAGGCCTCCCCTGCCCTTGTTACTGGCTCTGTAGCCGACTGTAATGCTTAGATCACATCTCTCCATAAGGCTTTGCTATATTTTGAGTGTTGCCACAATGCAGCCTCTGGGAAATGGCTGCTTGGAGCCGGGTCCCAGCACCAGCACTGATCTGCCAACAAGCCCTGCTGAGCAACACACGCTCCACATTGGTGCAGAAGCTGCTGTGGGAGGACAAGGCTTGCACAAGCACACTTTGACATTTGACAGCAAAATGTCAAGAGAGCTGACACACAGCCCTTTCCCAGCTGTCTCTCTAGAGCTCTCGCTGCAACATGCAACTTTGCCCCGCTATTTGGTTTCAGT
>NW_010525352.1:19416-23121 GCF_000687285.1 Phaethon lepturus | reverse complement strand
GCACGGCCCCCTGGGGCGCTGTTATTCCCTGGCCTGCCACAGATGCTGCAGCAGACGGGATGCCCACTTCACCTGCATCCACAGCCTGCTCCCAGCACACGGCTCTGAGGTCCAGTATCACAGGTGGCACGCAGCCAGCTCCCGCTGGGAGCCATTCTGACAGCTTTCCCTAGGGATATGCATGACTTTTTGTGTGCCCTAGATACTCCTCCTCTCTCCCTTGGGGCATCTCTCTTGGCTTCCTCCTGTCTCAGGGATGCAGGGAGGTTGGCAATGGCACTGCCAGCGCAGGGATTATTCGGTTCCCAACACCAGAGTATCCCCCCTGGCCGCACCCATCCCTTGACTCTCCCTCCCTGGTTCTGGAAGTCTCTAGAAGGATCCTCCCTCTTCCTATTCAGGGTCTGGTAAACTGGAATTGACACTGGTGCGTAAAATCCAGCAAGCAGAGTAGTTTCAGATTCTGCTGGCTTTGATCAGCTCTTTGCAAAGCCCTCACACCCCTTTGCAAGGGGAAGTTTCCAGATGTGGATAGGCAGTCTGAACACTTTTTGCCAAATCAGTTCATTCTTCTTATTTGTCATTTGCAATAGCACAAGCACACAGTGTGCTAAATCCTGCTCAGTCCTACACATAGAGCAGCAAACGCAGCATTCAGCAACGATCCTGCCCAGAGAAGCATTGCAGGCAGTGCAAGGCAGGGAGGCATGCGGGGAGTATGGTGACTCTGGACACATCAATACCACAGCCATTTTATTTGCAAATGTCAAAATTCTTTGCCTCCTCCATACTGACAACATCTGCTGCTACACAGGACATACGAGTTGTACATCCAGTCAGCTCTTTCTTGAGGTGCTAAGGGTTCCCTGGAGAAGACAAGGGCCAGACATTTCATTACCTGTGGATGCTTTGTTTCAGTCAAGATGATACAGAGCAGAGAAGGACGGCCCCTCACTACAAGAATGACATTGAGGTGCTCAAGTGTGTCCAAAGACGGGCAATGAAGCTGGTGAGGGGTCTGGAGCACAAGTCTGATGGGGAGCGGCTGAGAGGTCGTTCAGTCTGGAGAAGAGGAGGCTGAGAGGAGACCTTATCACTCTCTACAACTACCTGAAAGGGGGTTGTGGTGAGATGAGTGTTGGTCTCTTCTCCCAAGTAACTAATGATAGGACAAGAGGAAATGGCCTCAAGTTGTGCCAGGGGAGTTTTAGATTGGATATTAGGAAAAATTTCTTCACCAAGAGAGTGGTGGTGGTCACCATCACTGAAGTGTTCAAAAAATGTGTGGATGTGGCACTTCAGGACATGGTTTAGCGGGCATGGTGGTGTTGGGTTAACGGTTGGACTTGATCTCAAAGGCCCCTTCCAACCTTAATGATTCTGTGATTCTGTGAGGATGGCTTTTTGTGAGACACCTATGGTGTGGAATTGCTCATCAGTGCTTGAACCCCCATGTTTGTATATACATGACAAAAACTCCTTAGCTGCAGCAAAGATCTAGGTAAGTAGAAGGACATGTGCACTGAGGAGCAACAAAGGATGGTTCAGCACTGATCCAAGAGCTGCCTGATAAGCCATGTCTGTGCTTTAGAAAGGAGGCATGAAAACAGGGGCATGCAGCACCTTGCAGACCTGAGCCCTTCAGGCTCTGCACTTCATGCCTTGAAAGTCCTTGCTGAGCACTACACAGAGGCCCCCAAACCCATCCTCTGTCGTGCCCTCAAAGACTGAGGATGTTGTGCTAATTTCAGAGTAATCGGTGCAGCTCCATTGCTGCTGGAGTACAACCTCCTGCCTCTGCAACACTGCTGAGAAGATGCAGAAGTCATCAGAGCTGGCTCCAAACTGACCTGCAAGGTTCTGCTTCAGTTAGAGAGGGCTGGTGCAAACACCAGCCTTGGCTCCAAGTGCTGATGTGTTAGGTGTGGTGGTTGCATACCTCCAGGCATACCTCGCTATCTGTTACTGCTCTGGTCACGGTTTTGGAGTTCCATTGCTGATTGCTTAATACCCTTCTCTGCTCAGCACTGTCAGCTGCACACACGCGGCAACAGGGTTCAACACATGGCGACACAAGTTTCCTCATAAAATGTAATGCAATACTGGGGGAGGCACGCAGAGATTTAAGAAATAAATGCAATTTAAATGCAAAAAGATTGCACATATAGCATGGAGGATGAAGGGGCAGGAGCAAAATCATCAGAACTGTCAGCTGGAAGTGATGCTGGCTTTTTGGAGGCTGGCTTTTCTGAACGGATTATTGTTTCTACAAATCTCAGTCATTTCATCTATGAAATTGAATGCTCAGTAGAAACTTTTAACTGTGAGGGTTCTTGCTGCCTCTTTCTGAATGGCTATGATTTCACTGTCATCACCATCTTCCTCAGATGGACCAAGATCCATCAAGTCACACAAGGATGAAAGACGGAGAAACAGGGTTAAAAACTGGGCATTCAGTTTCATAGATGAACCAGCAAAAATCCTTTTGTATTGGAGCCACTTGTTCTTTGAGCGTTGTTCTATGTGAATCCTTGACTCCCACGGAGCATTCGCATTAACATGCCTGAAGAAACCACACAGCTCCACAGAACAAGCACAAGCAGAAATGCTGCAAAGAGCAATGGTTTGTGTGAGCTTGCAGACAGGGGCACATACAGACAACTCCTCTTTGCTCCACGGGGAGAGATCAATTCAATTTACTCCCTGTAAGTCTACCTCCAGCCAAAAGGGCTGGGAGATGAATCCAAACTGACAGCCACTCTTCAGACAGCGTGGGGGATCTCAGGGTTCACTGGTTCCAGCACCAGTTTCCAGGAACCCAATAACGCAGTTCGCCCTTGCTCCAGTTTTGAAACTCCAAAAGCTGCCAGAAAGTACTGAATGGTTTTAAAAAACAGGGAACAGGAAAATTCGAGCAAGCTGGAGCACATTCAGGGAGCAGCGTGAATGAAGACGATGGGGTGAGGGGTGCAGGGTGAGTGGCCTGGGGACATGTCTGAACCATCCAGATGAGTAAGAAGAGGGTGGAGGTGAGGACTCCAGGAAGCCTGTAAGTTGCTGTAGGGTGGGACTAGCTAGTGGTGTTTGTTTGGACATTTATTTATTTCTCACCAGCCAATACATCTCTGACAAATTCATGCCCTCATTAAACGCTTTAGGAAATCATCCAGCAAGTTTAATGGAAGGAAAGGTGTAAAAGGAAATGCTAGTTGTTTGACTCATCCTAAACCTCCAGCTCCCCTTCCCTGCCTTGGGGAACAAGGAACACAGTGAGCATGGTCTGCCTGGTCCCAGGGTGAATATTCCAGCACCCAGTGCTTAAAGGAGGGTTTGAAGTAGCAAGATAAAAAGACTAACTACTTCCTAAATTTCTGCCTCAGTGCCGGCTCTTGTAGCGCTGAGCGAAGAGTGATTCCTGAAAAGGTCACTTCCATTGTCTTTCCACAAGGTGCTGCCTGGGCCAGGGCTTTTTTCCAGTGGTTTCCAGGACAGCCTGACTAAGCTTATGATTAATGTATCATTACATCCCAGAACCAAACAGGATTATGATGTGTTCAGAATGGAAACTGCGGCACATGATGATCAACCACAGCTCTTGTGCTCATGGCAGCAAGGAAGGAGCTGCGCAGGTCAGGGACAAGGGGCTTGCGATGATGAGAGGGTGTGCGAGATGAAAATAGGCAATAGGTAGTATGCGTATTCCTG
>NW_010525352.1:7100-19385 GCF_000687285.1 Phaethon lepturus | reverse complement strand
GACACAATGAGCATGAGGCAGGTACTGCCTCCCAGTCAGAGGAAAAGAAGCTCCAGCTGCTTTGGGCATTTGGAGTTACAGAAGACATCAGAAATAGCTCAAGCAGCAGATCTATACCAGCTAACACAGGAGCTGGACAGTGACCGAGCCAATTTCTCCCATTTCTGTGCTCTCGTGCTCCATGACTCATCATCTGGCATGTGGCACTCAGCAGGAGCCACTTACAGGCCGTGACTCACGAGCATCGCGGAGGTGATCTGGGCTGGAACCTGCTCCTCCTTCTCCCCACTGGCCATCCTCTGCCCCAGCCCTCACCACATATGCTCCTAACTACCATATGCTAATTCGCAGAGAAGAAAAAGACTCTGATGCTTCTAGCTGTTAGTATCACACTGAAATTGCTGCTGAATCAAACTGCAGACACAGTAAATCCTTTCTCATCATAGACACTCCAGTAGAAGCAGCAGCAGCAGGAGGGACTACACTTCTATAGCACCTTTCTGCCTAAGCACTCTGAAAGCATACTGAAGGTCTTACAAAAGCAGAAATTACACAGTTGCCTTCTGAAAGATGGAACTGCATTGGTGCTGAAGCCTGCCTGCTGCAGGGTTCCCAGAGCACTCAAGAACCCACCCAGAAAAAAAAAATCCTATAAGCAAATGAAATTGCTGTGCAGAGTCAGTAGCTGAAGATGCTAAGCTTAACTCCTCTTTAACTGCACAGCTTTGGCCAGGGCTTAACTGCAAAGTGAGGCTGTCAGCTGGCTGCCTCGTGAACGTGCTTCTTTTACAGACCTGCCCAACTGAGGACCCTAGGAATCAGAGGCTGCAGTTGAGTAGTGACAAAAATCCAGCAGTTGTGGATTAGCAGAGTCAAAGCTGGCAGAAATATGAACTGAAGGTTTTCTCATCAACTTCCATGCCTGGCATCTGTGAGCTCAAAATTCTCCACCACAACAGCCACAGCAGGGCAAGGAATAAAGTGTCCTCCTGAGGGAGTCAGGCATCAAACTCAGCACAGCTTCATGGATCAAAGCTGGCTCTCCGATCTGTGCCTGCAGGCATACAAGATGGCTAAACTGCTCCCAAAGTCTGTTATATGGCTACACGCAATGGTGAATGACCATCCGTTCTTGTTCAGGTGTGCGCTGCAGGGCTGAAGGCTCCCAAGATGGTAGGAAAAGGAGAGGAGGAGTGGGCACAGATGCTTTGTATGGATGGAGATAGTCTCATCAGCACTGGAGACTTCAGGGGTTGCTGGGGATCTGA
Source organism: Phaethon lepturus (assembly GCF_000687285.1). NCBI lineage: Eukaryota > Metazoa > Chordata > Aves > Phaethontiformes > Phaethontidae > Phaethon > Phaethon lepturus. The sequence goes on along the minus strand of NW_010525352.1, from coordinate 18,117 downwards.
AGCATCCCTAGAATTACTATACTTTGGAAAGACCTCTCAATGAGAGGTCATGGACCACTTCTACTGGGCCCTCAGGACTTTTGTCCCTAACATTTACTGAAATCTGGCTTCAGACAGCTTGGTGTTGCCCAGACCATGGCAACGGAGAGGCTCTGCTTAGCCAAGGCTTATGGTAGGATAATTTCAGAAGCAAGATTCATCTGCACGAAGAAAAAGCACACAAGGACAGCTCCATCTTAAGTAGTTCTAGATCACCTGTCACCTTCATGACTTGGGGAAAAGAGATGAGCTCAGCCCTGAAAGGGACAAAGGTCCATCTTCACAGTGAATAAGACCTCTCTGCCATACAGGTCAGCACACCCATATAGACTCCAGCCACTCCATGGCTGCGTATCTTCACTATTGCTTCCTCTGTGTCCTGATTAAAACTGGCATTGCATTACTGTGCAGACCAGCCCTTGCAGGAATCACAGCTGCAAAATAATCCTGAAGACTGACTGCAAGGCAAAAGCATCAGTGATCACTGCAGAAAGCCCGACAAATAAGGAACACAGTCTTAAGATAACTCAGTTAAAGAGGCTGTAAAATCATGTTTACTGTCTATTCAGCCTAGAGCCCTACATATGTAGGAATCACTCACTATCAAGTGAAAAGCAAACATTTATTGGATGGCAGATTACAGATGTACAACCCATGTAGCAATATCACAAAAGCAGAACAGGCAGCAAAGGTGGGTACAGGGGAGTGAAGTAAAATCACAGCAGGCCCAAGTTCTTGAAATAACTGAAGTATCACTCCACAGCCACCATAAATAAAGCAGCTAGAGATGTCAAAAAGCCCAGCAGGATCATTTTCAGACTTGAACACAGCAATGGCACAATGGTTTGCTAGCAGGACTAGGTAGCCATGTCCCAGTGAACACGAGAAACAATGCAGGTATGGCATTACCTAGCTGTGATGGGCATCAGTTCTGCCAGACAGCCAGAATGTCTGCATCTGCAGAGCTGTGTTATTTTTAAATGATGCAATCCTACATGGAATTTCATATACACTGTGTGCCACCACATCAGGAGCTCCAAAATAACGCACAAACAGAGAACATCCCAGCAGCAGCCTGTTTTACTAAATGTTCCTCCTCACAGTGCACGTCTAAATGTTTTTTCAAATCACAGCTATGTCCAACAGCTGACTCCTGCTAAGACTGCAGGAAACTTTAAGCCTTCTTAACTCCAGGTAGTTCTGCCAAAACCAAAAACAATAACTGGATACACAGGAAGAAATTTTCTGTCTCTCTGAAGCAGGAATATGCAATAAGCAATGGTCTGGAGGCCGGCATACCCTGATTTGAGGATGACAGCATGCTACAAAGCAAAAAGGCTGAGTAACAGCCCAATAAAGGCAGCATCTGATGAGACTAATGCATCAAATGTATCCTGCCCTCTGAAGGACCACATAGACTTTTGCTGCTCATACCCAACTGCATTAGACCACAGGTGGATTTTGCAATCCCTTGATGGTACCTGGAGGAAAAGACCCTGTAGCACGTAGTTTTGAAAAGGGAATTTGCCCTTTAAGACTGTGCATTTCTTGGGCCTTTTTTGGCCAGGTCCCTGAACAAACAGGTCCAAATGCTGTCTGAATCTCATTTCAGCAGAATTCAGGGTGGGTGAAAAAAAAGGCAGAATGATTCCCAAGATGATGGGACAAGAAGCTTCTGAACTGGGAACAAATCCTTGGACCGTAGCAAGACTGTGCAAAATTGGAAAACACCCTTTGCACTCCACAGCATGTCATGGTACCACGTCCCTGGCCAAAACAAGTCCACCAAGAACACTTTTCTCAGGAAAGACAAAATCAAGGGCAACTGTTGCCACTAGCTCAGAAATAGAGGGAGGTGAAAGACGTAACAGATACATGAACATATGTAGTTTTCATGGATCAACTGCTACCGGGAAGTTTTGATTTCAGCACAGGAACACAGATGCCTGTAGACTGAATCAGAAGGGTAAAGCCCTGTCCTTCACCTTTGCCAGCAGAGCTCAGATGCTCTGCATGAGGTGTAATAAGCCCAAAGCGGGCAAATGAGTCACCGGCTGCTCCATTCTCCCCTCTCTAGTCACAGGCAACCTCCTCCATATGGGAACAGTTTATGTCTAGAAGCGGGTTTCATAACCCATCCATAGAAAGTTAGGAGCCTGTACAATCATAGCGGTATATATTCTTGATATCCCTTATAGTGTCCCCTTTTTTTCTGAATTCTTGCAGCTTTCAGGGCTTGTAACTTCTTGAACCAGTGAGTTTCACATCAAATTACATGCCACAGCAGTAGCTATCTGTCACTCCTTTTGAACCTATGGGCATTTGACTTCATGGCTTTTCGTTGGACTAGGGCAGGCAGAGTATCATATTTTCTACTACATTTGCCAACCCTCTGAGCAGTCCCAAGCCTTTTGTTTTTGCTCATGTACAAGAGCATTCCTAGATCCTTGGTCCGGTGACCAACCTCTCTCCAAGTGTCCTCCTGACATGTGGGTGTGTTTGTATGTTCGCATGGCCAGCAGCAAGGCAGAACTGAGAGAATCTGGATGAAACCGCAGCATCAATTTACGTAACAGAATATTTTCCATGCAACAGAACTAACAAAAGGCAAGCCAGAACCTTAATAAAATACTTATGAAGCAGACCAGGCGCTCCTAATGATTACACATACTTTTCTTCTGAGAGGAGAAACTTATCCCTTGCAGAGGCTGGCAACCCAATCTAAACTCAGCTTGTAAAGCTCTATTTGGGACAGTTTATTTTAGTATATCGCTCCACAAGACAGCTCATGTGCTAATTAGGCTTGGAATGACTGGCTTCAACAGAGCATTAAGGGTCTAACTAACTAAATCTGATAACCCTGGATTAACCAAGGTCTTCTGCTGAGGAAAGTCTTGCCGGGCTGCAGAGGATGCACAGAACTATTCACTAGGAGAAAAAAGGAGGGCAAACAGGGATGATCCTTAGCTCTGTACTGGAAGAGCAAGGGGATAGAGTCCCAGGGGACAGACCAAGGCTACTGGAGGGATGATGACTCTGCTTTTAATCACTTCAAGGGTGTTTGGGAGGGCTGAGGAGAGACCTTAAAACTGTAGGCTCCCAGATCTTCCCAGCTAGGACACACTCACATTTGGACACCTCCTTTCTTGTGTCCTTTGTGTACCAGATGTCTCAGAGAAAAGAACAGGTACCTGTAACAAGTGGTGAGGAAGAATTTGCCTCCCCTAAGTCCTTGCACTGAGATGGGCCTCAACCAGGAGGTCTGAAAACTCTGCAACTTCTGAACATGTACTATAAATACACTGGGTAGTCCTATTCACACAAATGCCAAGCCACTTGGGAATATTGGTGAGCTTTGAAGTTTGACAGCAAGATTCGTGGACTAATTAATCACAGTATGTGAAAATTATTCCTATTATCAGTTTCAAATAATCCTCCTTAATTTCCTGAAATACTTCCATGTTACAAGCAGGGCATGTCATAAATCATTATTGTATTTCTCTAGACCGTTCATTATTTCATATCACAAACCCTACAACTTCCCATTTAACACAAATAATTCTCATTTCTTCAGCTTCTCCTCTCATGAGAGTTTTCCAGGACTTTGTGCAGTTTTCTGGGCAGTTTCTCAGTTCCCTCCAACTCTGCAGTCATGCTTCTGAGCTGGGGTGACTAACTGCACACAGTTTCCCAATCAACAGTGGGATGTCTCCTGTTTTCTGGATCAACATTAGAAGACTCTGTACCGTATTTTTCCATTCCATTTCTTACGTACCGTAACATTCACATGTAGATGCGCTCACCAAGTAAGGTCCCTTATGACCAGAGTGACATACAGGTACTTTTTGCAGATTTAATGACATCAGTTTAATGAGTTGGAAAAAATTTAATCAATTTAATCAGTTTAATGATTTGGAACCTGAAAAAGTCTACTTTTGTGACTATCTTCTGTTACACACATTTACATAATTTAGCATCAAGCTCAAAAAATCAAGGTTTTACAACAAGACTAGCCTAGAAGAAACCAGGGGATTTTTCTTACATATCTATTCACTGAGGAGTTTCTTTCACCGTCTGTTGAGTGTGTTTTGGGGGGGGATTTGCTCCTTCCAGTTGCACGAATTCTAGGAGTAGGTGTGTGAGGAGAGGTTTTTCATACCCCCATGCAAATTTTCTTTGTGGTCCCCCAAGAGAGAAGAGGGTCCTCAATGTCTGACTAAGGTCTGGACTGAATGGTATTATCCCTAGTGAATTTGCCTTATTAAGTCAGTGAGGTCTGGTGGCTTGCCTCCATGAAAGATTTCCCTTTCATTTTGATAGGCAGTCCAAGAGGTTGTTGCGGTTTGTCTTTTCAACCTCAACTAGTGCCAAGAGGAAAGCAGACAACAAGGCAGTAGACCAAAATACTGTCTGTGGAACATGTTCTGGTACAGTGGGGAATCACCTCTTAGTGCCTCCAGGACAAATACTAATGCATTGCTTCAGTTTGGGATGTTTCTCCAACCTGCAATACCAAATCATATCAGTAGCACAAAGCCTGGGAGAGGTCAGAGTTACAGAGATGGAGACATTATTTGTGGTTTCTAAAGCTTGTGCAAACTCACCAACAGACACACAGAGAACAGAAACCCCAATGTGTCAGTGACTACTATCAGTGTCTCAACATGATATGGTCAAACATGAACTGAATGATGTCTGACTAGCGTGTTACCAGCTTTGTGCATTAACCACCCTCATGCTGCTGCTTGTCAGTGCAGGGACATACCTGTTTCTGGCAGTTCCTTCTCTCCTTCACTGTTATTGTGCCATGAACTGGCTAGCCCTGCTGTACTAGGGTCTAGAGACCTCCAGGGATGTGTGAGGTCCCCCTGTGCTCCACGCAGACTCACCCTTCCTCTTCCCCAGTCCTTCCCCAAAACAGCCAATCTAACAGGAAACAGGGAAGGGAAACACATGCAAATGAATAGACTGTCAGGTTTACTGTAATAAGAAGTAGTCACCACCTTCAGAGTGCTTTATAAATACTGTAATTATAAATAGCGAGCGTCTGCAGAAATGAAAATGAGGAATATGACAAGGAGCTGAAGGCAAGCAGGAGACATTGGGGAAAGGAAGATGCTCTCCTCAACAGCCATTTCAAGCACTATGACCTGCAGCTGGAGCACAAATCTCAGCAGTAGGTTGTTGGCTGCCACTGACTGTCAACAAGAAACAACAGCTTGTTGACAGTAGAAAATGACAAAGCGCAGATCCATGTTGAAATCCACTTGCTGTTCTTCTGATGGGTCAAGCTACAATCACTGCTCACAATAAGCCACACAGGCAAGAAATCCCTTACAAGTGACTACAACTCACATACTAGCACAAGTGGTGAAGGAGAGGTCAACCAGAGTAAGCCCAAACACCAGGGCAGATGTGTCACTCCAGGTATTGATCATTAGAATGAATTAGGCAGAGCCAAGGAAGATACGCTGCGTGGGCCAACGATATCTTGGGACCAGAGATATGAATTATTTATACCTCCCACTGCATCTTCTCATATGCAGGCTTATGACTCTGCCACCTGAGTTAGTGGAAAAGGCCTGAGGGTGGGACTACAGTGAAAAATGCCATGTAAGCAGACACTGGAACTAGCCTCACTACTAAGAGGAGAAAATTACACTAGCACAATGGTCCACATGGGTCATTCTCCTTGCTGAGAGGGACATTTGTGAGGACAACTTTGCTATCTGAGTTACACAGAAGACACCTGACAATGCAGCATGAGGCACACGTCCCTGTTCTTCACCACATTCTTCCCTGTTCATCCCCAGAAAGGGACCAAAAGAAGGTGGCCTGGTAAACAATTCAGGTGAATTGGACCTACCAGGCAAAAGAAGGCATGCGGTTGCGGTTGCTCCTGCACCAATGCAGGCAGAGCAGAATGGAGAAGAGCCTGCCCACTGAGAAAGCATCTAGGTCACACGTTTCCAGAGGTGATGGCAGCCAATGCCAGTTTACAAAGCATAAGGTGCAATTCTGGAGTTAAAACAAACGGATGAGATTAGTCTAACTGTGTAGGGAGCAAGGACTCCCTGCTCCCTTAAAAAGTAACACCTGAAGAGCCTGTTCCCTGAGGGTCAGAAGGAGACAAGAGATATGATCTAATTGGTGCTGAATCAGGTCTGCGTTTCCCAACACTCAGGAGCACAAATTTTCCCCAGGGTTGACTGCATCACAGCTAAGCAACTCATCAGCTCAAACCTCACGTGACCACTTGAGTTCTCATGAAAAACTCATTTTCCTGTATCTGTATGCTGTTTTTTTCTGGCACAGATACGTAGGAGAGCTGCTGAGTGTTTGCCAGAGCCCAGATGCTCAGGTGAGTCTCTTGCACATCTGGGAACTATAGGGAAGGCAGAGTCTCCCAGTCTGGTAACCATCCCTTGTCCATGTCTCCCACCCTTCCCCAAGAATAATGCACAGTCTAGTCTGAGGTAACAGTGGGTCCCAGGGAAGTATCAGGTGAAAATCTGCTGTATATTTGCAAAGGTATTCCCTACAGGCTCTAATTTTTTTCCTATAACTCCCAGAGAAGAATATCCCCTCTTTCCAGAAGGAAATGCTAGCTCTCATCACTCTGAGATACCTGGGCCTCTGGCCCAAAAAGCACAAGAAAGGCAGTGACACTTGGTCTCTACTTCCAGCGAGCATCCTGTGCTGCAGCATAGAGAGTTTGGTGGTAGTGCCCGTTTCCCATCGCTTCCCAAGTGTCAGTGCCAAGTATTGCTGCCATCAGTCAAATATTTATTGTTTATCACTCAAAGGTATTGCCAGCCCCACACCCCCAGCACTGCACAAAGAGCAACACATGGTCTCTCTCTCAACAGTTCAAGCTCAGAGGGTGAGCCTGAGGCAGACGCTGCTTGTCACCTACATTACAGCTCTGCTTCCTGCCTCCCTCCCATTTACAAGAGTTAACAACTGCAGTCTTTTTTTTTTCCCCTGCCTGCTGACACAACCACCAGCAGCCTTGCCCAGCAAGAAATGTTTGCATGTGTCTGATGAATAGAAAAAACCCCATTGTCTACATGACCCTGAGGCTGCAAACAACTGTGGTGGGGAGAAGAAGACTTTATGGGCAAGCCTGCTCTTGCACTCATCTTCACAAGTATGTCCCTGCTTTGACCCACTTCTTTCAGAAAATGAACATTAAAATAATTTGAAACAAGAGAGAAAACTGGAGCAGAATCAGGGACTACAGCCATTTTGACAGCTTGTTTCTTTCTCTTTGGAGAGTAACCAACTTTCAGCCAAGTGCTAGGGCATGCAGGGAACCTGCTCAGCAGATAACATGAAAAATCCCTGCTAAGGCCAGTTACCAACACAGCCGTCATTGATCATTGCTATGGATTTCAACCCCTGCCAGCCAAGCTCCCTCAGCTCCTTCAGGCTTTATTTTGCAGCCTTTCGCATAGCTCTGGAACGAAGTGAACTTCTGGCTCCTTTTAACTTACAGACTGGACTGCCAGAAGCGCTTTATCCACATCAAGCTCCTTTCCACAAGGCAGCACAGGTAGCAAACAAGCGAGCTTTTCCACTACCGGTTGGATTTCAACGGCTTCCACAAACAGAGGGACAAAATCTCCTTGTCAAGTACTATCCTGTGATTCTATAGCTTGACAGGGAGGCACCTCCATCTCCAATCCTCCATCTTTTACCCACCTGCACGGTTCTTCGCATCTCTCTGTTTGCTTTTTTGGGTTTAACCAGTGCTCAGGTCCATCACAACCTTACCCACTGAGAGCAGTTATCGATACCCAGCGTTTATGATATAGATGTGGCTTTGGACTGAATATCTCAAGCTGACCCAGTTTATATTAAACAGGAGGGCAGAAAGCAAACAGCTCTGTAATGAAATCTTTTTAATTCTTAAAGAGCACTTTAAAGATATCACTGGCATATCAGGGAAAACAGTTATAAGGCCAAGAAGAACAAAGAGCTTGGAGAAGTACTGCAGAAAAGACTTTGAATGTACAACATAAGTAAAAAAAAAAAAATAATAATGGAATCACCAAGCAAGGTGAGGAAATTAGAAGAGTAGGGGCTCTTGACCAACATGAATGAATAACCACACCAAGAAGGATATTAGAGGTAAGTAAATCAGCACCTTTGGTGCTGTTTTGGCAAGAAGAAGAATACTGAAGCTGTGGCCAACAACAGGTTAGATAATAGAGAGGAAGGAGGGTGCAGAAAAGGAAATGAGCTGTTGAAGTGGACACCAATTCAAGAAGATGAAGGCACTCAAGTCAGGAGGACAAGATATTCTTGATCCCAGAACACTGAAAGAATAGTTGCATGATTGCAGCTGGCAACAGGGCTTTTGACAAAAATACCTGTGAGTAAAGACAGGAAGAGGAAGAAGAAGGAGGGGAGGCTGTGTGGCTGGCAAGTAATAAAAGTAAAGTCTGTACCTGTTCTGAAAGAGGAAGCAAAGTGACCCACGTTAGATCTATTGACCTGCCCTTAGTACTACAAAAGGCTTTCAGAAAAGGAAAAGAATTGGAAAAGAATAATAAGACTGGGAAATAAATGAGAAATGGGGCAAAACACAACATGGTGTTGCTAAAGGTGGATTACTGTCTGGCTATCAGCAATAATACCAGAGTGAGATGTTGATTCACCAGGAGCATCAGACTGGAAGAAAATGAAGGTCTCTGGGACACAGAACTCATTTTTTGTTTGCTATCACAGCCTCAGACACCTGAGATGTGGTAATGGAGCTGTGGGCAGGCCATTTCTCAGTCCATGGCATGTTCTCTGGGCCACCTACACTTTCTGCAATGCAGATCCGGGTCCCTTGGACCCAGAGATCCAGCTGCACTTGATCTCCAGCATTCTGCATCAATGCAGTGAGGAAGACACATGACAGCAATTTTGTCTCCTTCCTGTAAATCATTTTGGTCAGCTCCAGTCACCAGAAGCCTTGCCCATCTTTTAAGCATCTCAAGGCAGAGATTATCTGTGCACTCTCACTGCATAACAGATGCTCTTGTAAGAGTGGCACCTACTAGCTAGACACAGCCTATGTGTCCTGGGGAGTGTTCCCATTCCACGCTTCAAAGGAGGTGGCACCACCTTCTTCTTATTCCTTTAGGCAACCGTTGTACACACAACCTATACACAATTTTTCTTCCATACCCTGATACAAGTATGTGTATCCCGCATGGATATGTCCTGTTGCATGTCCTGTCCTCCAGCCCACGATGCACCTACAAACACATGTGTGCTGTTGTTATCCCGTTCCAAGCTCCTGCAGGAGCCTGTTCTGCAGCAGCAGCACCACAAACCCAGTCTGGTACACACCCACGGGAGCACATCCCGCTCCCTGCTCCCATCGGGCTGAATGGGACAGAGACCTGGAGACACAGAGAGGGGTCCCAGGCTCTGGGGCAAGACAAAGACGAGAAGGAGCTGCAGTTCAGAAAGCCCTATGGTGCTTCCCGGACATTGTCACAGAGCTGCGAGAAGAATGTGCTCTGCTCTGTGATTTTGCTGGAAGCCCTCTCCTTCCCACCTGGCACCCTGCACTGAAACTCCAGCTTTATCTTCCTCACCAGGTGTAAAGGCCGGAGAGCCTCGCCACTCCATAGGGACGGAGAGGGAGCAACCGACCGAGAGCCTGCAGCAGCAAAATGGTTCCTTCATAAAACTGCTGCGGAAAAGGCTGTGCTGAGGATAACTCCCACCTCCACAAACCCCTTGAGGTTGCACACAGCACTGACCATCTCGGGCAAGACAGTGAGAGGCTGGAGAATGTGTTGTACAAATGACACGTTTACATTCCTTGACAACAATATCCCTGAATTTCCTCCCCTGTGCCCTCTACTGCTGGTCTCTGACCCAAAAACCCCATGTTCGTCCTGCTCTGCGATGACCCTTACACCTGTCTCTTCTGCTCCTTGGTTCCTCTACAGCTCTGCCAAACGTTTACCATTTTATCTACATTTTCCCTACCATCCTGTTGCTCCTGAAAGGCCTAAAGATGGTTTATCTTAATTATTCTTGGGTCATTGGCAAACTGCAGAAAGTTTTTGTGCATATGTTAGACCTGCCAAGCTCACTCTTTAGCAACACTGGTAAACAAGGCTGCAAGTGCCTGGGGGTAAACAAGCAGATCTCTACTTTCCTCATACTCCATACACTTTCATGACACCCATCAGTCCAGACCTTGTATGATCTGTTCCTCAACAGCCAATGCTAATATAATTTCCATTAACACCACAGTCCCCTCAAACACCTGCAACTGCAACCCCACATGCTCAGCATCTTCCATAACCCCAAAAGATTGCATCTGCTATATGCTTACCCCCTTTTGTTACTACATGCCCACGTGTACATTCCCCTACAGCCATGTCACTTTACCACATATACCAAAATCTCATTGTTTTATACCTTTGCCTTATTGTTGTTGCTGACTGCCATCCTGAGCATCGCCTCTCCAGCATCTATATCCCTATCCCACATACACCCTTTTCTTTGTTCAAGCCCTTCTCCCTCTGCATTTGCAGAGGCAATGCGATGGAAGGATTTGTGCAGAGAGTGGGGGAGGGAAGCAGAAGGCAGGCAGGGAGGGAAAAGAGGGATTGGGCTATAACAAGACCATGTAATTAAGCTCTAGTAACTGGTACCCAGCCTGGACCCCTCATTTCAGTAATTAAAAGTAGCAATTTCTTCCATTCGTAGATAACCTTTCTCATCCGATATGTGAAAAGAGGCACGGAGAAAGCATCCATTTACACAGCGAGCAGAGACACACCCTGGGCAACACAAAGGACTCCAGCCTGCACAGAGCCCATGTATCTCTCAGCAGAAGAGCAGGGTTTTACTTGCCGCAATATTTTATCCTGACGCCTTTTGAGCAGTTGATTTACCAGTATTTAAAAAAAAAAAAAAAAAAAAGAAAAAAAAAAAAGGGGGGAAAAAAAAAACAAAACAC
>NW_010525352.1:4441-7040 GCF_000687285.1 Phaethon lepturus | reverse complement strand
GTGCCAAAACAGCTTTTGAGCTGCACAGCAGCATCACCGCCAGGGATGCACAGAGAGCACGGTAGCTGGCGGGACCAAAACAATCCGGGTGGGCTCGGCTGTCATGGCAGGCACAATGGAGAGCTGTGCGACCGCACTGCCGGGGCGAAGCACGGCTCACCCCTGCACAACCAGCCCCGGACATGACAACTGCTATTTCATAGCTACAATGGACAAACACGCATTCGGCGCAGAAACACCAGCCTCCTCACTGGCGTCCATGCATTATAATCACAGCAGCTCCGAAGCAACGCAGCCTCTGTAGCGACAAAGCAATCTTAAAATCTTTAAGCTTCATCGGGTAGCTGGCAACCTCTGCGAAATCAAACCAGCCACTCTGCAGGACAATGAACGGCCTGAAAACCTTCAGTACGACTAACGCCCACCCCGATCATTTCTCCATCTCACCTTTCCACAGATCCTCCGTTCCCTGTCTCCTCTCACTGAACACGCTCTGCTCCGGCACTGCTGAGCACTCGGATTCCAGCGAGCTCTGTGCTCTCTCACCAGAATGCTGTGGGAAACACAAAGTCAGTTTTTTATTTTTTTTCCTTTTTCACAGCTGCATCCCTGTCAATGCAGAGGGTCTGCGCAACCACATCTCCGGTGCTCTGCTGCTGCTGTGACGTTGCTGCGTGTGAAGGAGCAAGCATGCCCACAGCACCGCCGCTCCGGCTCGCGATCCGTCCCCGCGGGACCTCAGACAAGGCAGGAGATGGGAGGGAGCGGAGAAGGAAAGGAGGGGAGATAAGTCGGGCTGGAAGATGGAGGATTGATTCTTAGAGGAATTGGGAAATCGGGGGGTAGCGTAAGGAGAAATAAAAAGACTAAAGCTTATGCCATAAAGCAGAGCTGCAGCATCTTACTCTGTGATGAGCTTGGGTTTCAGATGCTGCGTGGTGGCAAGATGCCTGTTCTCTTCTCCCAGCTTTGCAAAGGAAAACAAAAGGAACTGGAATGCTATGTTCCTACTGATGATAATGGCAGCCAGAGCCCTCAGAGGTAAAATGCTAGTCTGCAAAGCAACGCGCAGGAGGAGGAGGATGGGAGGACTTATTACTGAGAGATCAGGAAGACTACAAGAAGCTTCCTGAAGCTTCTTTTACATTTCTGTAGTGCCTTGTCCTAAGGAGCTTCACCGACAGCATCTACACAGCATCCCTGAAACACAGCCAGCCCCGGAACGAGACACAACCACTGGTGCTGCCGAACACAGCCAGCAGGACAGGATGTCTGCACTCCCTGCTGTCACAGGGAATCTCAAATCAAGACCCCAGCAACTATTAACCACAGCTGGTGATTAAAATGCCTGTAACCTGGGCTAAATCCCAGCATCTCTGCAAAGCAGTCCACACCATATCTTCCTTCCTGGAACACAGGATCACCACCTGCAAAAGCCCAGGCTCTCTTGTTACCCTGGGGCCACGTGGAAGGATTTTTCTGTCATCAGCTTTCACCAGAGGCAGCTGCGACCTGCTCCACAGGTAAGTCAGTGCAGTGCCTGTCAGGGCACAGGTAGCTTCGCCAAGGGACACATGTGGCCTTTGTTTTTCTACCATGGTCTGGGCATGACCACACATCCCAGAAACTCAGCTGTGCTCCAGGCTGTGCCAAGGGAGACATTTCTAGTGCCGGAGCAGCTGCTCTGAGACGACCGTCCTGGAGGGACCACTCACATTATTGCTGTCTAGCCCTGCTCCTACAGCCACCGCCCTGTGCTGAGCTAAGCAAAGCTCAGAAAATGGATTGTCCATATGGGAAAAAGCAATCCCTACGAGCCCAAACCAAACCCCATCTCCTAAACCCAGGCTCCATGGGGAGTGGGTAAGTTAAGAGGTACAAATGTCACAGACACACAGTTCAAAGAAATGAAGAACCGTCACATGCCTGAGTACTTTTTGCTCTATGCCACGATACATCCAAAGCAGCAACCAAATAAAAAAAACACAACAGCCCGGACAACACAGCACTGAGGAAGCTTCTACCTCTGGAGAGGCCAACATAAAAAGCTATGCCAGAAAAATGTTAGACTCATTACTGGAAGCAGCTGCTAATTGTCTCAGATCCCGGACCACTAGAAACCTTTAAAATGTCTCTTCAGGTAACATTCAGTTGAGATTTCTGACTGAAAACCCGGTGGCTGGTGGGTGGCTCCCAACAAGGGCTCCAGAGGCAGCAGCCCAGGACTCCCCCCGCTGCAGAGAGACCCCTCCATTGAGACAAGAGGATGGGCCTTGGGCTGGCTGTGGGCTGTGCGGCCCGTTCTCGATCTGCTGGAGCCGGCGTCACAGACACACTCACCTCCAAACACTGGGAACGATCCGTCAGCCCATCCCAAAGCTCAGGCTGCGCAGGTCCCTCCCCAGGGGCCGACGCAGGTGCCCCGTCTGTGGTACTTCACGCTCCCCAGCCCACCGCTTGCCTTTCCTTGGATGCTCAGAGCCCACACCACCACCTTGTCCTGCTCAAGCAGCAGGGAGAAGCCGCAGGAAGGATGCGGGACGGAGGCATGTACCTCCACGCCTGGCCACTGCAGCAAGCGGACAGCTAGTCCTGCCGG
>NW_010525352.1:2343-4337 GCF_000687285.1 Phaethon lepturus | reverse complement strand
GGCTCCAGCAGACGTCTCTGGCCTGTTCAGCGGGGACAGTCGGGGAGCAGCAGCGAGGAAGGAGACAGAGACTCTCAGCTGCGGAGCTCTGTGCAGAACAAGGAGCGTTTGTTACCCAGGAGACTTGTTCCCACAGCAGAGAGGAGAATGGAAACTATTTCGGTGCCCTCCCCAGTCCCCCACGAGCATTGCCAATGCTGACGCTGGGAAGTATAAATGCTGGCAGGCCGAGTGCTTGCCTGCATCCCTGCCCTGCCGCAGGACACTGGCATTAACCAGTTCACTGACAGCAATGCCCGTCTCGTGTGGCAGACACGCACGCTGAGCAGGTGGAGTCGGGAGGCTGTTTTGTTAAAAATCAAGCAGAGCAATGCAGCAAAGAGGCTCTCTGAGAAACACTCCTATTCACACACCTGTTCCCAGCATAAACATTTATGTCCTCCTCTCCAAAACATGTTCAGCACTTTCCCCCTTTCCAAGCTCACGTGGCCTTGCACCTGCAGCAAGCACCACTTCGCTGCATCTCCCCCCCAGGACCTGCCCCTCTCAGCAGCAGCAGTAAACACTGATGGGCTGTCCCAAAGCTTCATAAATTAATAAGAGATTACAGCCACTAATGAGGAAGAAGAAAGCTCTTTCTTGGGGAAAAGAATCTCTTCTAGGAGATGACTTCTCTTTGATCACAGAGATGAGTCGGTGCGAGAAGGAAGCGTGGCTGACTCCAGAGGCTCCTGCAAGGAGGGGAGCAGCGATACTGCAGGCTGCTGACTGCGCTCTGTCAAGAAGCAAGGTGAGGGAGATGGAGCTGCCAGAACATGCCTGCCCTTACAGTAACTGGGGTCCCCGTCCTGCTTGGCCTGGAGAGGTAGGGATAGGTGCTTCCCATGTACCCCAGCACTGCCAGGTGCAGCTTGGCAGGAGAAAATTGCTTATCATGCATCAGTCTCATTACTCACAGGCATCCTAGCTGTCAGGCAGGGTTTCTGCCATCTCGCCTCCTTCCCCCTTGCTCCAAGGGTGTGAGAACTCAATGCACAACATGTTCTCCCACCCATGAATTCCAGTAAGGAGGCACATCCTGTTGCCAGTGCTGGGCTGCAGCAGAGCTCCCGCTTCAGGGGAGCCCCACGTGCTGCACTCACACGGGACACGAGCTGTGTGCGTACCTGGAGTGCCTGCTGACAGCAGCCGGGATGCAAGTACATCATCTAGGTGGGAAACAGCCCAACACATTTCTGTCTTGGCCTGGGGCTCCTTCCTTCACAATGCCATGCAGGAACTGGCTGCTAAGGTCAGCACATCCCCACATACAAGAAGGAAGAAACCTTTCCACTTTTGCTGCAATTATACAGCAAAATCATCCACCAGCAGCCCAAGCCTCCCACCTATTTGCTGCAAATCTGCTCCAGTGAGCCGTGAATTGGAAACAGGTCAGCCCCAGATCCCAGCCGGCTGCCTGGGTAGTAGCTCTGACACCAAGCACCAGGCAGGAACAGGTCTTTAACCACCCCTCACTGTCCACCATGGTGCACAACCTGCCCACCCTTGCAACAGCCAGACAGTCCCAAGGCCGCCATCTCCCCACTGCAGCTCATAGCTATATTACCCCAGCCCAGGGAGCTGCCTGCTGTCTCCTCCTGACAGCTGGATATTTTCATCTAGCCCTCATTACCTTCAGCGTGTCCATGCCTCTCAAGCGAACAGAAAGCGGTACAAGCAACAGCAAACTCATCACCACAGTGGACAATCTGTGCCTTGCTATCTGCGGGTGAAACACCACAAATATGCCTAGGCTACAGCTCCTGGCTCATCATGACCCCATCTGTAGCATGGCCACGAGGGGTGTACATCATCACTCTTCCCCATGTGTTGGACCACTCAGGAGCAAGGTGGGAGACACGCGGTGCCTTCCCACCTTACTCGCTAATTGCTCATGACAGAAATCTGAAACCTCAAGACATGGCAACCCCATCCACCACTGCTGAGGCCGCTTT
>NW_010525352.1:0-2323 GCF_000687285.1 Phaethon lepturus | reverse complement strand
TGCCAGAAAGAGGGATGTCGGTCAGAGCTGAACTAAGAGCATGGTCCAGCTCAACTGGAGCACGGGGGACCAGAACACGGACTATCAGGAAAGCAGGAGGTTGCTGAAAACTTTATAAATATAATCAAGAAGAAAACCCAAAATAATTTCCCATCGCTCCCAGCCCTGCCTTTCAAGGTCAAACAACATCCCTCTGTCAAACACACAGAGATCAATACAGGCTGATCGTTACCAACATGCACTTGATAACTTCTCTATTCGGTGGGAAAAAATATATGACTTTCTGAATGAGGGGTCAGAATTGAAGCAGATTGAGAAAGGCACACATTAGCTTAGTGGCAGTGCCTGCCCTCAGTCCTCACATTTCCGCAGGGAGTCACTAACCGATCCCCCGCACCGAGCCTGCCTTCCGAGAGGCTCTGAGTACAGAGGCACAGGAGTCTTGTGGGGTTATACTGGTCAGACACGTTGGCAACAGCGGGATTCACCAGCCCCCCATGACAATCCTGCCCCAAGCAAGCCCTGCCCACTGCCCAGAGCAGCAGTACTGATTTCTTCAGGGCTAGCAACCCAAGGCAGGAGTCGCACCTCCAAATAAGAAAATGGCTTGAGAAGATAAAGTTGTTGCTGTTTTTTAAAAAAAATTTGGACATTTCTTGTTATTTGCTCACCATTTCTAACAGAATTAATTCCCCAAATTAATTCCTCGGATGTTTAAGAACATTCTCTAAATTTCCAGCTTATCTTCATCCATGCACAGCTCACTCCTATTCACTCATGTTCCAAAAATGAGCTTTAACGTCAGCGCTTATCCAGTCTGTGTTTAAAGTTATATCATTTGAGTTCTTTAATCACTTCATATTAGGTAGTCTCTTCACTTCTTTGATCATACCATTATCCCTTCCCTGGACCTGACCCAGTTTGCATACAGCGTTCAGAAAGCGACTGGAAATGTACAGAGTCTTCCAAGCAAGGTCCCACAATGACTTAATACATTAAAACCTTCCCATCTCTGCTACAAATATTTTGTCCAACGTGTAACGTTGGATGACATTTGTCTTTTTCATAGCTGCATTATAGTAGCTGCTTGCAGTTATCCTGCATGTCACTGATAGACCCTGGGTTTTTCCCTCGTCTCTCTTACCTTCCCCAGTGACCTCCCAGTTGGAGCTGAACTTTTTGCTTATTTCTCATGCACACAGCCATGCAATTTTAAACTATCCAATTCCCATTTGTATTATTCCTAAAGGACATTTTGGACATCAAAGCTCTCCCTGCTGAATAGCCCTCAACTGCCTCTGATGATGCTCCCTAGCTTTGTGTCTTTAGGAAACATGACCAGCAAAATCTTACTTTTTAATGCTCAGAGCATTATTTGTCATATTGAATAGCTTCCATTTTGAGACTACTCTCTACTAACAACCTTCCTTCAGACATTTCAACATTCCTGTTATCTTCATCCAGCCTGTTTGCTGCTCCTGAGTTCTCAGCAAAGGATATTATGAACAGAAGAAGTCCACGTGGGTTCAAGGAGAGGCAGGAAGAGCACTTGAGAAACCCATTTCAGGTTACTAAACAGATAAAATATAATAGACTTAGCAAATCCCCTGGAAAAAAAGAATTAAGATACGGTATCTGCTTGCCCTACTCCCACTCTTCCCTAGCTGACCACCTGCAACCGCTTTGGGAGAAGTAATACTGGGCTGGGTAGATCCTTCATTCCAATCATGATGGTGATTTCCACCTTCCTATATTAAGGTCAAATCCTTCCTATTGCTAGCGGCTGATGCCTCACTGCCCAGGAACAGAGGCTTTCACAAACTCCATAAAAAGTCACAGCTACCAGATACGGCTAGTGCTGGCAACGCTGTCCACAGGGCTGGGCCCAGCTCCACATACCTCTACAATACTGAGATGTCTACAGGAAAACCAAACCCAGCCCGCAGCCAGCTGTCCATCTCCAGTCCCTTACAGTCCAGGATTGTTTGTACTCTTTTTCTAGGAAAATGCTGCCATCCATCAACATGTCACATGCAGGAGACTGGGACAACAAGGAGGTGTGAATCACCTGGAAGGCTGTAGGAAAGGTAGAACCGATCCTACAACTCTAGTGCTCACCTTTTAGCCCTGATAGTACTGTCCAAGCAAGCGCACAAAAAAACAGCTTAACACTTCTAGGCAGAGGGAAATCAGGAGAGAAAAAACAGAGCAGTTCCTGAATAATGCCTGAAGTCTCAGCTTCAATCTGATTAACGAAGCTGTACAGAAAACCTTGAATTAAAGCAAGACCTGGATATAGAATCACAGAATCTTTGGGTTGGAA
>NW_010525351.1:88359-122792 GCF_000687285.1 Phaethon lepturus | reverse complement strand
GCGGCGAGCGGGTTGCTCGGCCGATAATCTCCTCCGCGTGTGTGCGTGTCCCTCAGAGCGGCGTCGCTGCGGCTTTGCCGGCCGCGGGGCGCCCCCGCCCCTCGTCCCTCCTCCCTCCTTTCCCCTCAGGCGTGCTCCAAGCCCAACAGGTGTGGGTTTTCTCACAGCACTGGAGGAGGAGAGGCGAGCAGGTACCAAAGCCTTCAACTCCAGCTAGCCCTGGAAGCTTGAGAGGGATCAGCTGTGCTACTTTGGTTTTTGCCTCGCTGCCTCGAGAGCCGGCCAGGGAATTGCTCTTTGAGCCGGTTGCAAGAAGAGGTTCAGAGCCGTATGAAGTCTTGCTGTAAAGCGTGGGGGAAGGCGGTTAACTAACCGGTGAAGTGGCTTTGACTTGTTGTGCTGGCTGGAGAAGGAGGGGACTGGAAGGGCGCTGGGTCTTGGTTCATTTGCCGTGGTCTGTAGGGAAGCGGAGCGTGAGTTGTTCAAAGTGCTCTCGTGAAATGGCTTAACTAAGAAAACTGGAGTTTGCCACATGCCTGTAACATCTCATAACTTTACCGTTAAACCTACTTAGGTTGATCAAAAATGACTAGCAGCAGTGGCTGGTTTGAGAGTGCTGGAATACCCACCCTTGACCCCATACAAAAGACGACTTTGCCAACTCAGGCTCCTAGGCAGCTGCGTTTAAAGAAGCTTTCTCAGTCTGTGACTGTAAGGCCAAAACTTCCACCTTCTGAGAGGTGCAGTGTACCGAAGGTGCTGCAAAATCCAGGTATAGTTTTCAGTTTATACACTAGGAATAATATTAAAATACACTGTTAATGCTAGTGCAAGTAACTTTGTGATTTCTCCTCTTTGAAGGGTTGCAACCCTCAGCTGCTTTTTCTAACTGCTGTATTTTCTTAAGTGACTTCTTTAGCGCCTGCTTGAACTTCTTGCTCTTCTTCCTATGGCCTTTCATACCGGAGGTGTGTTAGAGTAAGAGATGTGTTGTAGGGCAGGCTATATAGTCTGCAGCATTTCATAATTATAAATTCCAAGTTACACATCAAAAGTGCTGTAGATGTTGCTAAAATACAGGGTATCTCCTGCTGCATGAATTTTCATAGAGATCACTGAGAGAAGTTTTAACTGCTGTTCCAGATGTCCCAGGATGTATTTTGAATTCTGTCACTTCAAATAGTTGTACTGAGGTAAAGGCACCCATTTACGAGACTTGGAGATAACAGTTTATTTTAGTTTTTCTTGGCTGGGACATACTTGTGCCTGAGTATACTGCAACCCTGAAGCTGAATATTCGACCCATGCTACAGCTGATACAGGGAAGAAGATTTAACTTTTTTCTCTCACATCTAAATGAACACACAGATCTCCACAGAAGTGGACACTGCAGGAAATGTTAATTGGTTATTCTGTAGGAGAACTCCCAAGTCAAAGATGACTGTCCAGATACCGCGTGCTCCTTGGAAGAGTTTGTCGTTCGAATGAAACTTGGAAGTGTGGGTTTGCCTCAGGACTACTCAGAATTTACAGAAGTCTCCTATGAGTTGACTAAGTTGCTTCACATGGCCCTGTGAAGACCATAAGGGCTCTGTGCTGGGAGAGATGAAATACCCACTCACCTGCTGTCCTGGTTCCAAGTGTGCTTAATGGTGGGTGTGGGGGGGACCTGCAGGGTTAGGATGGGTGTGCAGTGCAGCTCTCCGTGTTTTGTCCTGGCCACCTCAGCCAGAGGTGGCGTGTCTCTATTCAGCAGCGCTTTGTGGGTGGCTTTCTCTTTCTTTGAATGTTACCTCCCTTTTGAATAATGTGTGTGGTTGCTAAAACTTCTATAGTGTCTTATGACAGGGAGTTCCACTGCTTCGTAGTTTTGCGTGAAAACTCACACGCTCCATTGTTTGAATCTGCCATCAGCAACTTTCACTAATCACTGGTTTGGAAAGGAGGGGAAGGGGAGTCTATGTTGTATTTACATGTACTATCTGTCTATATTCAGAGATTAATGGATTTAGTACTCAAAGTAAAAGCTTTGATGCTTTTAAGAGGAGATACACACTGTTTCAGAATTGCTAGTATTGTTAATGTAGGATTTGGTGCACAGCAATACTGCTCTAGAGTAAATGTTTTTGCTTTTTGTTCTTCTAAGGAGCCTCTAAAACGCATTTATTGTGAACAGATTTAAACTGTTGGAGACTGTTCAGTTCTTAATTTTGTTTCAGAACCTTTTCTTTTGAAAGCAGCCCGTGCACCCCCATTATCAGCACTTCCTCCAAAGAAAGAACTAGAGGCGTTTATTGCAAGATATGAACAGGGAGTAATAAACGCAGTATCTGCCTTGCATCAGTTTGCACAAATGCACCATGCACAACTTGAATTGAAAGAAACTGGTGTGGCAGGTAAATACTTCCTCTTTTCTTAAATAAAATAATATTTGTTTATCCTTGAGATGATCTGAATTTATGCAGTTAGTGTTGATGGCACAAATACAGATGAATTTTTTTATGGTTGGTTGCACTACCTTCTACATATGTTGCTTTTTGGCTGCCCTTTTATTATTGACACAGCTGTGTCTCATAATTAATTACTACAGAATTTGATCAGATGAATTGTATAAGATTCTGGCTGCTGCCAGAACTTTGTGGAAAGTGCATCAAGGGAAAGCTGCCAAAATGCATTTGGAAGTGAAAGGTTTGAGTTGTATTTTGCTGAAATTATTTTTGTTTTGTACTTGTCCTCAGAGTGAATGTAAGCACATAAAGCTATGGATAAAAGCACCTTAAAATACTTTCACTAATTGGGTTTGGTTTTTTTTCTCCTTTAAAGGCAATATCATAAGGCCTTATTTTGCCTTTTGTGCTGTGGTAGATGGCATTTGCTACAAGACTGGACTGGGAAAAAACAAGAAGGAATCTAAATTAAATGCAGCTAAACTGGCTCTTGATGAGCTACTTAACTTGGAGTATACAGGGGCAAAGGCTTCTGACAAGTCAGGTAAATACTCAAGCAACATCTAATTAAAATTTGAAAAGCTTGGCTTAAAGGTTTCTTATGCAAAATCTCTGTAGTTTTATTAAATGCTTCTGTATCAGAGCCGCACTCAGTTTTCTTGAATCCTTTGGGCAGAGCTATTTGTCGCATGGTTCTGAAACTGGGTTTTTTCCTTTGTCTTTTGTGTATTAGGAGTTGTGTCAGTTTGTAGCACAGAGTGGAGAATCCTGAAGGAATTTATTTATTTGTTGCTGTTGCACTTGATTAGCTACTGACTAGGTAACAGCAACATGAGGTTCATCCTATGTGGTTTTGAATTTTTATGATGAAAAGGTTTCAACACTGAGTTACTACTTTCAAAAGAATTCAGTTACCATAACACTTACCTTCTTTTAAGGGTTGCTGCGTAAATGGTTCTATGCTTAAAAGGACTTCAAAATGAGAAAAGAAAACTCTTAGAGAATTAGAAACTTCAACTTACTGGAAATAGTGTGAGATCCATGTTTTGAAGTGTAGACTGTCCATCCCAGTTTGAAATTTTGTTAAATTCTTAGAACCTCACTGTATTCCCGCTGAGCCCCAAACTCCGGCGAACTCTGTTCGTGTTTCGAGGATCTATTTCGGTAAGGAGTAGTCTTGTTTTTCTCTCTTGATTCAAATTATCCAGCAAATGCTTGCTTTTGTTTTTTTTCTTTTATTTAATTCTTCTTTTAATACATTTAGTGATCTGTATGAAGTTACTGTTATTTTAAACATCTTCTCTTTGAAGAACACGGTAAGAATTAGTGCCACTAAAGTAGATGTACCATCGATTCTACAAATGCATCCAACTTCAGTAAATTGCTTGAGTTTAAGTGGTGAATTGGTGACAGAAATAGAAACAGCATTTCTGTCCTTACTTGAAATACTGTGTGCAGTAGGTGATCAAAGTTGATCCATATCCATGAATGATTATCATGAATAATAAAAGCATAAAGTGTTTAGGTATTCTGGTCTTTATTTATCCATGTGTTGAGATTTATAATTGGGCAAGTGTTTGATCATGTCTGGTTCCTCCTACCCCCACAAATTTGTGTCTTGCTGGCTTTTATTGTTTTATTTAGAAGGAAGACAGCTCATGTATCAAAAACTTTCACAAACACTTGAAGCCATATTTAACAGCCTGACTACCGGACATCCTGAGTACCAAAGTTGTGGCCGTTCACTAGCTGCCTTCATCATTGAAAAAGGCAAGTCTGTTTTGATCGTGAGTATTGGGGAATGGAAAACCTAGGCTGTGTGCTCCCAGAGAGCCTTGATTAACGCATCCCTGACCTGGTAAATAAGTGTAAAGGTAGCTCTCCTTTGACATGCTCTGTTCAGATGGCTCTGTCACATGCATAACTGTGCTACAGTCATGCAAATATCCAAGACCTACGTAAGCATTTCTTTGTGCTGTCTCAAAGAGGAGTAAGGCTGCATAGATCAGTATAGGCCAGAGCAGGTGGATATGCCTTGAAGGAAGCTGCAGCTCGTGGAGAACCCACACAGGAGCAGCCTTCTGGCAGGAGCTTTGGTCTGTGGAGAGGACCCTACATTGGAGCAGGTTTTCTAGCAGGACCTGTGACCCCATGGGGGACCAGTGCTGGGGCATTATGATCCTGGAGCACAGCATTCCATGGAAAGGACCCACGCTGGAGCAGTTCTTGAAGAACTACAACCAGTGGGAAGTACCCAGGCTGGTGTGGTTCGTGAGGGGCTGTATTCTGTGGGAGGGACCCTGTGTTGGAGCAGGGAAGGAGCATGAGGAGGAAGGAGCAGCTGAGACCAGGTGTTAGGAACTGGTGCTTCCCTACACTCCCGTACCACTCAGGCAGGGAGGAGAGCAGTCAGGAGTGAAGTTGAGCCTGGGAGGAAGGGAGGGGTTAGGGGGAAGATGTTCCTCATTTTGGTTTTGTTTCCTCACTATCCTACTCTAATTGGCAATAAATTAAATTAATCTTCCCCGAGTTGAGTCTATTTTGATGGTAAATGGCAAGCGATCTCCTTGTCCTTATCTTGACCTATGAGCCTTTTAATTTTATTTTTTCAGAAAATCGTTCAGGTTGGAAAATACCTTTAAGATCATGGAGTCCAACCTGCTAGGGGACAGGGGATAGGAGAGAGCACCTTGGTGGGCAGTTGGCAGCCAGACAAAGTTAACCCACCACAATCACCTGAAAATCAATGTTTTCTTTTTAGGTGGACAGCATGAAGTTGTAGCTCTGGGAACAGGAGAATATAATTACAGTCAGTGCTTTCAACCTTGTGGAAGAGTGTTGCATGACAGCCATGCCATTGTTACTGCAAGACGTTCTCTACTTAGGTGAGAATGTGTGTACAAATAGGTACCAGTTCTCTTGCAGCCAGTTCTTCTCAGTTTTACTTTTGCAAATGTAAATGTAAGTGCACTTGCATTTTATAGTTAGTACCTTCTGTATGACTTCCAAACCACATGAATTAAGTATGAATGCTTGTGTATTTGTAAACAAAGTAGTGTCTTTAACATTTACTGTTCCGTAACACTTTCGTTTAGATATTTTTATAGACATCTTCTGCTGTTCTATAATGAAAATCCAGCGAGGACAGAGAAATCCATATTTTGCACAGCACCAGGCTCGAAGCTGCTTACCCTAAAGCAAAACACAACTATCTTTCTCTACATGAATCAGCTTCCAAAAGGAACTGCTCAGTTAAAATCACGCATGTAAGTACCTTGGTATTTTCAGAGACGTTGTACTGGAAGATCAATTTTTTTGCAGTGACAGACACGTTGTGAGTGTGGAAAATAGGGATTGTTACGCGTTTCTAAGATGGGGGTTGCTATTATGAATTTTTTTTTCATTTTTTGGAAGCATTAATGTACAGGGTGGTAGTGGTAAGTGTATGAGATACAGCTCAACATGACAATGCGAAAAACTTACGTGGGTTACAGCTTCAGGACGATGCTTTGTTTATTACACATATCCACTTACCTGTTAACCCCCCTCCAAAGATACTATTAAAATGCTAATAAATGATTAATTTAACCACTGAGCAAGTGGATGTGGTGACTTACTCTAGTCCTGTGGTGTACAGGATGACATTATAAAAACCCTATTGAATTGAAACAGTAAGCTTTTGCTCTGCTTTGTAGGAAAAAGGTAATGAGAGAAACTTGATGGGACAAACACACTCCTGTGCCTCTGAAAGTTGGGGTTTTTTAATAGTTTTGACATTTAACAGCAGCAGTCACTGGTTTACCAAGTTATTACGAACAGTGTTATTTTGTGACCCTTATAGTGGTGCAGTGGAATAATGTCCCTGAAAGTCGTACAGTCGTAACTTTATCATATATACAAGACAGCTAGCTGCTTTCATACTGTATTTGGGTGTTCAGAAGGCAGACTTGTGAACTGGAAGTCACCACCAGTTCATTGCAAGTTGTGCTGACTGGGGGAGCCCCTCCTGTTAGAATTGCAGAAGGTTTTAAATCACTTTCAGTGTCATAGCCTGCTTTTACAAGGAAATGGTTGATGAGTCTGGATGCAGTTTGTGAGCTACTCTGTAGCTGACCATAGTTGGCGGATCACAGATTCAGCACTTTTTCTCTTGCTTTTTGTCCTTTCTGGTGCGTCCTCTCCCGAGACAAACTCTGGGTAGTATTTGCTTCTAATACAGCAGATTTGCTTATGTATAGAGTTATTTAAAGATAGTTTTTAGAAGGGAGCAACTTGCAAGTAATACATTGAGTAGAAAAATGTGTCCACTTATTAATAGGTAGTAGTATGTTACTGAAGCCAAAATTAAATGGTTGCTCTGTAATAATGTAGTAAAGCAAAAGCACCTTTGATCATAACATTGTAAGATAGGATAAAGTTGGGGAGAGTTAGTTCAAAACTTCAGGCTTTGCCTTCTTATCCCTCTCTAATTAAGGGGGAAAACTGTGTTTTGCTTCAGAACAATCACTGTTTTGTCTCTCTAATGTGTTGCACCTGCTTGTTTTAAATATTTTGAAGTATTGCAGTGTAAGTTATGTTTTAAAGGAGGTATAACAACCTTACACCTGCTTTTTCACAAGATGAACAGCCTCCAAGTTAACTTCTGTCATAGTGTAAGTAAACACAAAGTGGTAGCTTTCTGCAGCATATGCTGATCTTTTTTAATGTTTGCACAACTGATGGCTATGATTAGATTGAATTATTAGATTGAAATATTCTTACTTAAATACTGATTTCGGTATTCTGGTCACTTGAGTGGATGAGTGGGGTGTTCCTAAAATGTACAAATATTGAACATAATGGGAGGCCCAGATCTATTGATAATTGTTTTCTGAGAAACAGTATTAGATACCACCTTACAATAATCTCTGATTAGAGTATTTTCTCACTGAAATTCATTTTCTTGTCTTACTTTAGACATCTCAATCCACAATCTATATCTGCTTATGAAACTCATGAAGAACTGAGCCTCCATGTTGCTATAGAAGGCAAGATTTACCTAACTGTTTGTTGTCCACCTAAAACTGTTAGAGCAAGCAGTATGTCAGCTAGTGACAAATTAACAAAATGGGAAGTGGTTGGTATTCAGGGAGCGTTGCTGAGTCACTTCATTGAACCAGTGTATATCAACAGCATTCTTGTAGGTAAGCTTAATGCAAATTTCGGTGGGTTTTTTTGTATGTCCTCACGTCCTGGTTTGATAACATTTTATAAAACATGAACTAAACCAGGATGGTTCTTTAAAGATTTACAGTATTTTTCTGAAAAATACTAAGTGTGTGTATTTTTTTTTCACTCATCTTTGAAATGCCATAGTGTAAAACTCAGTAAGGCTCGCTCTTTTGTCATTGTGGCTTTGTTTTAGCTTACCGGATTGCCCTTCCTTTACTATGTATTAGAGCAGCAGAAGAAATTCACCATTGTTTTATAACAAATTCAATTTTAAATATTGAGGAAATATCAAGTGTGGCAAATGCTGTGTTAACTGTTCGGTCAAATGTGGTGCCTTTAAGGTGACAATGTTAGTCACTTAACTATAGAAGTGCACAGTGGTGGAAAAACTGCCAGTATTTAACTGAAAATGTCCAGTTTCACCCTGGAGTATTTCACGAGCTCTCCTGGAAAGTCTTTGTTCAGTTTTGTGTTGTACCCGTGATCTGCACCCCTCTCTGTATTGGTTAATGCAAATGTTGAGGAATCAGTATTACCAAGGTTTTAGTGAATTCTCAAGATTTTGTGGCAGTCAGGAAGACCGTACTATTATCAGAACTCATTTCGGTAGCTTTTATTTATGCGGTGGGATTAAATTAACGGGTGCTATCCTGAAGGTTCTCATGTGTTTCGTCCTCTCAGTATTTGCATTGCAAGATTTAGTAGACAGATGTCCAAGTTCCCCAGGCATTGAAGACGTAGCAGCTTTTCCTTTTCTAACGCAGAACAAGATTTTTGAAGTGCTCCAGAAGATCTTGTAAGAATTGATGAATGCCTGCCTGTTCCTTCTGAGGAAGTTTGGGCGCTTTTAAGTAAAAGTGATAGAAAAACTTCTAATATGCTCACTTAAGCGGTATTCAAAGTAAACATAACAACCTATAATGTATTACCTTTCTATTTAATAGAAATTCGGTGACCGTTCCTTGAGTTGCTATGGACCAAAATATGTTTATTTAGTAGGTAGTCAGAAATACCTGGATATGGAATAATGTGGGCAAACTCCCTGGTGTATTTTCTAATCTAGAACGTCCAAGTTTGTGTTGCAGCTTCTATTTTAATGGTGTCTTCTGCAAGGAATGTAAAGAGTTGATGAAGGATAATTGTTCCAAAAAGGAGGCACCCAGTGAAAATATTGATGCCTCTGGAGAAGAAACTATGATCAGTTCTATTCTGCAAACTGAATATTGCAGCTGATTTTTCCAAATATTATTGTGTATATATAATTTTTATTTTATAATTAATTTCTGTATATCAATTTTGTGAAAATTAGCAATAAGTAATATTAGTAAGTAGCTAAATATAGATATTTACTATCTATACAGATATTAACTAATATCTATATAGAAAAATTAATATAATGTAGCCCAGTGGAAACATCTGTGTTCTTAGCTTTTTTTTTAATTTTTATTAATTTGATATACTTATGTGTGACAGATCTTGCTTTGTTTAATAGGAAATGGAAATTGCAAGGATACAAGAGGGCTAGAAATAGCTATAAAGCAGCGTGTTGATGATGCACTTACATCAAAGCTTCCCATGCCTTATCTGGTCAACAGATCTCATACTTACTTGGTGAATGCTGCACACCCAATTGAAGAAGACTTTAAACTGAGGTTTCTTAGTTTGAATTGGTCATTGTCAGATGCGTCACTGGAGGTTGTGGATGGGTTAAATGGAAAAACTGCTGAAAGGTTAGAATTTTTCTTCATTATGTTGGAAATAATGTTTAGCCGTACTGTTTTGAGTTGCTTCATTGGAGTATTCATTTTTTAAGCTATGTACGGAGGCCGCTGCATTACCCAAATGGAAGAGATTCTCTCCTGTGTTAGGTGAATGCGTCCCATGATTAGATGTAGTTTTAGAGATCTTGTACTTTACAGTGAGTACCAAGATACGAAATTTAATAGTTCTTTGAATTGAGTTATCTTTATTCCATTGTCTGGTGTGGTGAATGCTTTAGGTTTCATAGTACATAAAACCAGTTAGCATCCTAGTTCAGATGAACTCCAGTTTGAAAACTGATTTTGGTTGGCTTGTTTAAATTCTCACAGCTGCTGATTTGCATTAACTTTGCTCATTGAAAGTAGAAGTAGAATCGTATGATTGTATTCACAAATCATTAGAGGGGAAAAAAAGAACCCTGTGATGATCCAAGCAATATACCTGTAACGTATTTGTTACTGAGTTTTATTATTCTTTTTTCATTTTGACTATAGTTCACCATTTAAAAGTGGCACATACATGGCAAGTCGGCTTTGCAAGGCGGCAATGTTTAGTCGTTTCAGATTGCTTGCTAAGGAAGCAGAACGGAATGATTTGCTTCAAGTTGCAACGTACCATGAAGCTAAGGTGAGCTGGTATGGGGGCAGGGAAGTTTTAGTAAGGAGTCTCTTAATGGCCACTCAAAGCTGGTTTGATAGCCGGGGGTGACTTTCTGTTTTGATGAAAGCTTCACCTGAACAGCGTGATCTCCTTTATTGCCTATAATCTTTGCCTGAGAATGTCTGAAATTGCTGTTTCCAAGTAGAACTAATCTACTGAATTAATCTTGAAACATTCTCTTTGAAAATCTGCCATGTCTTGTCTCAGCATATGGAGGTTGCTGGCCATTTCCTCACATAAGATAGCTTCACATTAAAAAGGTTGGGGATTTTTTGTTTGTTAGTTCGATTTCAATCTTACTTTTTGTATTTGTTTCATACATACCTAGATACTTTTCTACCACAGCGTAGTCTTGTGCGAGGATTCTTAGGTCATACAGGAGTAGGAAAGTAGGAATCACTCATCAGAAGACAGCATTAGGTGCCAGGCTTTCCGTTGTGGTATAAAAATACAGGGAAATTACTTAAAGGAGCTACTGTGATTCTAAACACAATTCACTCACTTCTGTCCATAGTTGGAAATATGTGGGCTCATCTTACCTCTCTGTACTCTTCCAGATTTCTCCTCTCCTTGGGTCAAGTGATATATTTTATTTCCAAAATTGTTATGTGACACTTGAGCTTTTATAAAGTACATACCTTTTTTTTTTCCCCCCTCCTGTCAGAACATGCAAGAGATCATTGTCGAAATGATTCAAAAACTACTTTAAAATCAAGTGGCTTGCTAACTGACAGGTTGTTCATGTGTTTAGATTTGCATTGAATGATAGCGACTGTTTATTTTCTGTGTAAAGATACTATTGGAACTGAAAAGATGCTGAAAAAAATCATGTTGAACAGAGCAATTCTGTCATCCCAATAAATGCCCAGACATATCAAGAGAGTATGTTTTTTAGAATCTGTAACACTTTCTATCACTGTCAGCAACTGAGGGAACTGTAAGATTTGTAGGTGGTGTTTTCTGCAAGGTTTGTGCTTGTGCATATTATATGCTGGTGTTAAAGATCACAGATCTCTGTAACCATCATTCTTGAGGTCTTTCAAGATCGATCTTTCTCTGTCTTTTTTTTTTTCCCCCCAGATCAAATCTGAATCATACCAAGAAGCTAAAAACTTGCTGCAAAGCTACTTAGAGCAACATAGTTATGGATCCTGGATTGTGAAGTCTCCACATATCGAACAGTTCAGTGACTGACTGTGAGGCAGATTGTATGTGAAGTCAGTTTGGGTGATTTCTTTCAGTAAAATGTAGTTCTGATTAGTAAAATGTTTAACAGTAGAGTTCATATTTGCAGCAAGAAAATCATTCCAGAGCTGCTTCTTGTTGATTTAAATGCAGTTACTAAACCATCTGTAACAGTTCAGTCTTTTCCAAAAGTTGATGTTTTCTCATAGGTAGGAGTATCTAATAGCTTTGAAAACCTGTTTTGTTTTGCCCCCAAGTGCCACCTCATTTCTGCTCCCTCACCCCCACCATGCACCCTGTGGAGTTATTAACATGTTTTTTCCTGGTAGGTTTCAGGATTGCTGTGTATTGATTTCTTCTTTTTCCCCCACCTTTTTCATAACTGACAAGAAAAAAAGAAATCAGTAAAAGTTGGATTTCTTTAAAAAAAAGTATATCAATGTGAGAATCACTTGCAGAAACAAAAATTGGCAATCTGTTCTTTATCTGTAGGCATCCTTTGCTAGTCGTTTTAAGATATTTGCTTAGCATGGTTTGCCTTGTGGTGGCTTGTAGTTTGCTATATATTGTTGGTGGTAGAAGGGTTAAAAAATAATCTGTGTACTTCCAAATGTGAAACTTTGAATTACCAAGCTGTTACTGACCTCTTTTGTGACAATCAGTATTTTTTGGGAGTGGACTGAAGCATTTTAAAAGTATCAAAACTGTGAAGAAAAAATAGTGTGATGTAGTACAGAAGTCACCAGAAACAAGGTTCCTTCAACTTTCATGGGCTGCCCGAAAAACCATCAGATGTTAGTGCTCCTAGATTAGTTGGACTCCTCCACACACAGACTACTTTATCACTGTACTGAGGAGTCTTCACAAAACTGTCTGCATGCATAATAATTTGAAAAATGTTGCCTATCGAGAGGGAAGTTGCTTTCTTATAAGTTACGGTAAGAATATGGTAACATTGGGATAATGTTTAAAAGGATGTTGATAAGTAACGTGCTTGGGTTTTGTGTGGTGATGTGAAATACTAGTATATTTCAGCTAGATAGTACACTTTCGTTATGTTACTTGATTTTTTGTGTATCATACAAGTGTGGGAAGTTGTTAAGTTATGTAGTGTTTTCATACATCAGTAATAGTATAGTTAATGCTGTAGTGGTGGTGTTTTGTTGTCTTTTTGTGGCACGTACTCCACATAATATTTACTCCATGTAATGTTTCCTTTCTAAGAATGCTTGAGAATGGCTATCATATTCCAGGCTAGAGCATAGTGTTGCCTTTTTTTCAAGGGTATTAAAACTTCAATAAATTTCCTTGACAACATGTTAGTGTTTTACACACTTCTGGACCATTTTTCTATGTGGGCTTAGGCTTTTGCTGAGACATCATCACCAAGGTGTTTTCTGTAGTTAAGCTAGAAGCCTTAAATATGTACAAGTTACAGCTTTTTTTGTATACTTCAGCCATTGTATTAATTGAACAGCCAACCAAAACAGCTATAAGACTTAGGTTCCTTCTTAAGAGGAGAGAGGTTCTGTTGTGCAAACAATGTGTTGCGCTGGGTGCAATAGCTGTATCCTTGAGAAATGAGTTGATGATAACAGTAGGGATCCAGTTCTTCTATCTGGATTGTTCTTTGACTGAGTAACAGCATATGCAGAATGCACTGAGCTAGTAAACATAAGCATGTAGGTTGTTCTATCCAGGTTTTTCCTCAGCTACTTCAGTAATTCAAGAATGTGTGATTCTACAAGCTTTGAGATAGGCAAGAGTGCTGCAGTTCCAGTAATGAGGCTGAAGATGTATTACCAACCGGTACATGCACCCAGAGCACATGTACATCATACATACATAGATGGCTGCCCACACATGAAAATGCATGCAGGCATGTGAACATGAACAGCACCAACAGCCTCCAGTTGAGGGCTCAGCCTCTCCCCTCCCTGCTTGAGAAGAATTGAGGTCCACTGGTGAGAATATACATACGTGTGCGTGGTGTGTGTGCATGCACACGTATTCTCTCTGTATACATACACACGTGTACAGACATACCTGCTACACCTATATGCATGTGCATGTCACGAGTCATGTACACAAATCTGACATACATGTAACACAGCTGTAACATGACATGCATGTTGAATCTCACATACATATCAATTGACATGTCACGTAGGTCATGTGTCGTATATCACTTGCATTGTCTCGTGTCTTGCAGGTGTCACAGCTTATAACATACATGTCAAATGTTGCATATCACACGTCAGATGCATGTCACAAAAGTCACATAGATGTCACATGTCATCCTATACTTGTCATGTCACATGTTGCATACATGCCATGTGTCGTGCATGCATGTCACATTTTCATTTGATATTAAACCTGTGGGATGAGGGAGGAGAAGAGAGCTCAGGAAATGGATTTTCCTAAGTACTATAAGGTGTTCTGATGAGGATTTTTAAAAGTTAGAGGAAAAGGTATGTACAGTAAAGCTCACTTTGCTATGCATTTTCAGATGCTTTCAGTATAATACCTTTTTTCTCTGAAGATTTCTTCTAAAGCTTGGGAAATACAGGAGCCGATCCTGTAGCTACTACTGAGCATAACTACTTGAGCATAAATCTTCATCTTTGTGGTGTTTTGATCAGAACTTGTTCTCTGAAACCTAATGTAGTCAATAAAAGATTACATATTTGTAGGCATTTTCAACTTCAGTGAAATGAGTATTTCATCATTAACCACTCAGTAATATTAAATTAGGTCTTTCAAATGTATGTAGTGATAGTCTAACTATTGCTTAGATCTGTTGATCCTTACATAAAAGAAGGTGCGCATCTATGATGTGAAGTCTATGTATTGCAAAATAACGCTATGTCAAAGTAGCAATACTTGATTCTAAGGGTTTTTTTATGCTACCCTTTGCCTTTGATTTTTCTACAGAATGGCATGAGTATGTTTACATGCTTTCCAATGTGCGTTTTGTTAATGTGACATAAATAACTTTTATCAACTGTTAGGTGCAAAATGCTTTGCAAACATCTTGCATACTTTTTAGGAACCGTACAGTTATGTACGGCTGAAACTGAAATATCAACTTAAAACATTGATCAGTATCTGAAAGGCCTCATGACTACAAGCATGTGCAACAGAAGCAACTTTCTCCTATTGCCACTTCAACTAGCTGTACGTATCCACCGTGTTTGTAGTCAAACAGGTACTTCTCTGAAAAGGTGTCTTGAAGCGCTTGTTGTAGGTGCTACAGCAGGAGCAAGCCAGCCAGAAAATGTTTTGAAAATGCACAGCAGAGCATGACTACTGTATGAAAGTCACATGGCAATCCCCAAAACTAGTGCCAGAATAGCCAAAACCTCTGCTTTCTGTGACTGTAAAGCTGCAGCCATCTCAGAATATTGCATCCCAACTCCAAAGCCGTTTGTGCAGACAAAAAAACAAAAAAAAGTGTATAATTTTCACACCACATGTGTTTCATTTATGAATTTGTTAGTGAGCTATGGCTCTACCTTTCCTTAGGAATGCATGGGTAAGTATCTTTACCATCATTTCTTGGTTTCTGAAGTACTTGACTGTTTCTACCTTATCTAATGCTTACTGTTCAGAGACTTAGAAAAGGTCGTGGTTATTCCATGTGGGATGTCCAGCTGCATGGATTGACCTCAAGGTAGGTTTTACCAAATCTTAAGAGTTGAAGTTTCTCATGCATAAGCAAACGACAAAGGAAGCCTCATTTATTAACTGAGCTGTGTTCAATGAAAACCACTCCTGTACCCTCTGTCTGATTGCTGAGAGATGGGGCAGCAATGCAGATAAACAGCCTGATACTGGAACGTGTTTGTCTGCAAAGCCACACGTTATTTGTCATGCTGTGCATCATCAGGGTGCAGCCTTCTGCTGTAGATGAGAAGTTACAATGTTTATTAAGTCACCCAGTGAAAAACTCAATGGATAATCTAAAGCTATATCACTATTACTGAGTTACAGTTACATTATTTACTATGTTTTTATAACTTAAATCATATAAATTGTGTATCTTTACCACTGAACTATACTGTATTTCCATTCCCTCCCTAATACTCAGCATTAGAGTGCAAGTCAGCCCCTCCTTACACCAGCTTCCCACACTAAGTCTTTCAGACACAGCCCTGATGGGGAGTCTAGCAGGTGTTCGGGGGGGGTCTCTGGACTTGACTTGGAAGATTAGTGTCACTGCTAGGCAATCTCGGTCTTACTGAGTTTTATTGTTGTGGTCACTTAGGTATGGGTGGTCTTGCAAGATTCTGCACACTAAAATTCCTCTACAGTTGGCAGTAGAAGTCAGAAGTCAGTAGTATTCATATCATTCTTACAGTTGTTGTTAAGACTAGTCTTTCTTTGACTTCCATCTCAGAGGCTCAGTGCTTACTAGGTCTTTAAATGTTGTCTCACTTTGTTTAAAGGAGATTTTTTTCATTATTTTTGCATGCTGCTTTTAAGAATTTATCAAGTAAGAAGGAATCTATGTATAGAGGAGCATTATTCTACAAAGATCGACAAGGTAGAATTTTTATGAATTAATTTCTTGCCTGTTTTCTCATCTTCTATGTCATACTGCATTTAGGTATCACTGTTATTACAGGCTGTCATTTAGAAGGCATCTGATTTGAGAAGAGGGTGGAGCTGATCTGTTTGTGGCTGGGATGACTGACAGTATTTTGCTTTTCCGAGTCCTTGTGGGTGGGGACAGAGCACTCCTTCACTGTGGGAAGAGAAGATAAGCAGAGCAACAGATAGCAGCACGGTAAGTATTTTCCCAGTTTTGGCAGAAGACTATCATTAAGGCTTATTTCTCTTTGTAGCATTCAAGAAAACTGCTGTTTTTTCCATTGTTAGTCTGCTTTTAAGTAGAACTTGAAATACTCCATACCACACCCACCAGCAAAACACATCAAAGACTAAGCGATAGGCTGATAACTGTTGTAGTAGGCTTACTTTCATCAATTACAGTTTGTGTTGTTAACATTGGGTGGTGGGTTTGGGATTGTAAAAGATGGCCTTAGTTGTTTCTTTCTGCATAAAACTTAGTGTCACATGACTGACTCCATCTTCATTTGAAGTAAGCACATTTCTGAGGTTCCACAAAAAGATTTCTGTGACTACTTAAGGCAGTGTATGTTCACATGGATTTATACATTGATCATCAATTTTATGTTGGTTGTTGCTGGAAAGAATTGGCCATGTAAGTGCCCTGGGACATTGGTATCTCAGTTACCTGCATAGTTATTATTTCAGGTTTGTTACTGTTTTAATAATGTTTCCCTGTCTCTGAAGGTTTTTGAGAACTACATGTTTTGCTTACACCAATGAGAAAAATGTATCCTGCAAAAAATATAGAAGAAAGTCGATGTAGCTACGTAGGACAGCTCATGAAAAAAGCTTGGAGTTCTGGCAAGTTTCTTTTTTGGGGAAAGCAACTTGATACTATTACTTCTATACCTTGTGCCGTGTGGTATTTTGTATTGTTTTAAAAAGGCTATCTGCAGGTATCTTGTTTTGAGTCTGGTACCTGTATGCTTGTATACTGGTAAATGATTTTTTGGTTTTTTTAATTGTGTTTTTAAAAAAAGCAGAGTAGTTAAGTCACTAGTGAAAAAAGACAGTATCATTTAACAAAGAAGACTCTAGACATGATTTGTATATGTTACTGAAATTTATTAAATATACTCTACAAGTAAC
Organism: Phaethon lepturus; assembly: GCF_000687285.1. NCBI lineage: Eukaryota > Metazoa > Chordata > Aves > Phaethontiformes > Phaethontidae > Phaethon > Phaethon lepturus. Next base: position 105,804 of record NW_010525351.1, on the reverse strand, counting down.
TTTTATTAGTTTTTTCAATAAATAGTTGTCTCTCTAAGTTTATTGACAAAGTGAGAACCAATTAGTTTTCCAAAATACATTTTGAGCCCGTAGGGCTTACAGAAAGGATCAAATGTGATCTCAGAAGAGATTGTCTTATCACTCGGACTAAGAACATACAGTGGTCCCAAATGGACAGCAAGCTAGTAAGCCACAGGCCAAAATACATAAATTAGTCTTAATTAAATATTTAAATAAATAATGTAGCAGAAACATTGAAAATTGTTATTTGATTATTTTAGCATAGATATCAGGAAGCTGCTCAGTTCTTGGTGAAACGCAGGAAACTTTTTCTTGTTGTTGGCTTCACAGATCTTGCATCCAGTTCCTCGGGGAATTAGGTCCTGCAATACAGATGTTTTGTTGATTGGTGGTAGCTCTCTTGCCAGCTAGTTTTAGCAATAAGACATCAACTTCTGTATCTTAAGTTTTTCTTGTAAGAAAACAGAACCCTTAATATTTCAGAGGATTGGCTTTTTTCAGTTGATAAATGTTAATGGATGATACGATGAAACTGCTGCTTATAAAGGAGACTTTTGTAAATGTGAAAATAGTACAGGCTGAACACATTCACTCTCTATGATAAATACTGGCACAGAGGCAAATCTTAATTTCTAGCCTGAAGAGGATTTCTGAAATGGTACAAGGATCTCTTAGCCATGGAATTTGTTTATGTAGTGTATCAAGGTGTACAACATCCATTGTTGGGTCCTGGCCATAAATTTATGGCAGGTTTCAAAGCCATTGCTTATGTAAATAATTGTTATGCTCCTAAAAGCAAGTTTTTGTCAGCCTAAGATGCCTTTCATGAGTCAGTAAAGAAAATAATTGTCACATTTTTTTAAATGTTGACTTGCATAACTAGTAGGCCTCAAATCTGTTGTACTGTGTTGGATTATCATGCAAATAGATGTCATATAGTTTAATGTTACGGTATTCTTGTATAAAATCCTGTATTCTCAAGGGATGATGACACATAGACCTTAAGGCGTAAAACCACTGATTCTAGCATTGTTTTTCACTAACACTGAAACACTACTTTTTTTTTCTTCTTCTGTTGTTTTTTTTTAAACTGGGTAAAAAGATTGCCTACCATAAGACTCTGGAGATTCTTTTTGATATTTCGAAGACTGTCAGCATCCTTTTCTTCAATTTCATTCTCCAAGGTGTTCATTTCTGTCAGGTAACATTGTAGAGTTTGCCAGCTGCACTCCTAAAACAGTCAACAAAATCATTATATATATAACTTGTTTCCCAAAGACAATTGATTCAATTTAAAAGAATCTCAATTGCCCATTGTTTTTATCCTCATATCAGGATTAGGCCATTGTTTTCTACAATGTATAGTTCATTTGTTCCCCTTAAAATCATAAGATGTTACATGTGGCCCTAGTTCTATGGTACATTATTGTAGCTTTTGTAACATGGGTAATCTTTACAGGACACTTGAAGTGTTGGAATATCTCTTGGGAACACAAAGCTGTAGTATTTGCTCCTAAACCAAGCCTTACTCGTTGTTGTCATATGGAAATAGCATCTTAGCAAAAGGCTTAATAGTCCAAGCATCTGTCAGTTTTACAGTGGCCTTTTTAGAGCCATCTTCAATTAATGCACTTTGGTTGCTCTATCTAATGTCTGCATCTGATCTGGTTTTTGAGTATGGTGAACAACTTTACACATCAAGTAAGAGCTTCCAAGCTATTTCAGGCACTGGTGACAATATGTTACTAATCAGCCTCATACTTTTAAGCACTGGAGCTCTGAGATGGTTACGTCTTGATGTTGCCAGCATATGAGAAAAATGACTCAGATAAGGAAGTGGTTGCAGAATCTGGCTTTAAATCTTTACTGAAACAAAATTACTGTTAAGTGAGAATTCTTCTGGATTGAAAGCTTAATTGGAGGTTCAAAGTAGTTAACAGATAACTTGCATAAAGATTTTAACTAATTCCTAATACTGAATAACTTGATGCTCTTACTTGTGGTATACTTGCACACTGAATTAAAAAGAGAAGTAGTACAGATCAGCAGCCTGTCAGTGATGAATAGTCTGTTGTAAAGCTGTACTTAGAACACTGTCTGCACTCTGATGTGCAATTTTTTTTAGAAAGAAGCAACCATGATGATAATACTCTTGTGGAACTAAGTCTTAGGTATTAACTAAATACCATAAAACTTGATTACATAGCTAATATATCCAGAATGGCTTGGTAAAGTTTTGTTCCTGAAACGAACTAGGTAGAGCATAATTGTATTGCATAATTGGTGGAATATAGACTTCTAACTTCTTAAACAGATCCTACTAGAGGCTCTGCATCTAGTTTAGATAAAATACGGGCAATTTCGTGTAGCCATTTCATATAGATAATCTATTTCTAAGTCTAGTTTCATTCTCAAAATTGTTCTTATGTTAGTGTTAATACAACAGTATTGCCTCTTGCAAATATTACACGATGTTTAAATGAAAAATAAAACTTTTTTTCCCCGTGAATTCAGTCATGTATTAAGCAGGATGAATAGGGAGGTTTCATTTTGTGTTACATACTGCACAGAACAATGAGGTAATACTGTACATCAGCCTCTTACACCAGTATTACCCGATTTGTATTCTCAAACATTTTTGAGAATACAGATCAAATACAGAAATGTCTTTAAAAAACTACACTTCCTACACTGAACTCAAACTGTTCAGATTTATCCTTTATATCAGCCCTTCTGATAAGCCAACTGTTTTGGTGTAACTCAATAATATATAATTTAAAAGTAGCCATACCTTAGAAATCCTTCAGAAAACAGAAAATGTAAACTCACCTGTTTCTCATTTGGTGTATAAAGGTCAAGATGAATCTTCTGTAGAGAAAGGGGAGAAAAAATTAATTGTTCTGAGAAAATATATAGAAAAAAATAAATAGAAAAGGTAAATAGAAAAGAATCTTACAATAAAAGGCAATCAACCACTTACATCCTTGTTTTTTTCCAGGAATTCTAAGTCTCTTATTAAAGCTTTAAGAAGGCGCACTTTTTCTGTTGGTGGAGGTGCTCCATAAGCTGCACTCATAAGCATTACTGCTGAAATACAGCTGAAGATTAGTACTTTGCACATCATGTCAGTGTTCTGATTATCTATATGCTAGTATTTGAGTTGTGTTGTACGATGAGAGTTGATAAGTTGTCTGTAAGCTGTTTAGTGTATTTATACTCTTCTTTCTGGGGGGAAAAAGATGGGGGCGTCATGTAAAACAGGTTTTATTACACATTTCTTCATATGTTCTACCTGTATGGGAAGAATCATTACTTTTGTTTTTCCTCCCCTGATGACACTTTGGAATTTTTATAAAGCAAGAGGGATTTTACCTACATTCACTGGTGTAAGAGAAGCCCACACTCACTTTTGGCAGTCTCTCTTTGTGCTTTCTGCATGAAACACTTTTTCCCTCATGCGCTGTCCCACTCCCCCATAGAGTATGCCATGGAATATACTACTGCCACACAAAATGTTGTTCTAAAGATCTATAATTTAACCATTTTGTTTGTTTCTCTCTATATATTTATCCTTCCACAAATCCTGTGGCATTATTTAAGTGAAGAAGAAGGAAGCATTCTCATTTTAGTAATTGTTGATTAAACAACAGGAAGAAAGTTGGCTTCCTGTCTGGTGGTTTTACCTGTCATCTTTTGCAAAGACAGTTAGTGTAAGCTTACATGCATAAGTCAGTCTTTACACCATCAAATGCAAAATGTTCATAAAAAAAACTCCAGCGGGATTCTTTGTGGATGTTAAACCGTTTTTTCTACTACCGCATATCTAAATGCTGTTCTTTGTTCCTTATGTGCACCTTTCACTTTTTTCCAGCATATAATGAAAATGCACTGCTTTTTAAAATACTTACAGATTTTCTTACCAATACCTAACCCACTGCATTTTGTGGTATGTATCACAGTACTGAAGTTGAGAGTAAGCAGTCATTTGACAATGAACTGTTGCATAATATTGCTGAATTGTTTTTGTTTTCTAGTTCAGGGTTCTGTTGGCTGATATCTTTGGAATGCTATGTGCAGTGTTTAAAATTCATAGTTTTCTTCATTGGCTCAGTGTAGTTCTGAGCCAAATACTCCCCCTGCTGCCCAGAAGTCTCTAACATTATGTGAAATGTGATTCTTTTGCTCAGTGAATTTAGCTGCTGAAGCTGTGTGGAATAAATTCTGAGTTTGCACTCTAGTGTGGTTTGAAGTTTTGTAGCATTCAGGATGAGCAAGACTGGGTGGGTAACAACTTCACCTGCCATTGCGTATAAAACTAGATGTGAAACCTACCTTACATGTTCTGCTCGTGTAATCTGAGGGGGAGCGGATCTGTTCAAAGTTGGCTGGAATATGCTTTTGCTTGGATTAAATACGGTCCATTACTATAATTATGTACTAATTTCATTACTATAATTAATAACATAAAAACATTATTTTTATTAATGTCTGGTTGTCCGCTAACCATTAAATTGGCTAAATGATGTTAATTAGCAGTGCGATCCCAGCTTCTGCAGATCTTGGTCTTCATTGCCTGGTTTTGAAATAAGTACAGACATTTAATATTTATGGTCATACAAAAGCAGTAGCCCTTGTAACTTGCAATATGTAGTATTTGTGCAGTTTGAAACCTCTTCTGGCACTGTATCTTTTGTCTCTTGTATTCTTGTTCGTAGCCAATTTCAAACAGGAGTTACAACTGCAGAGGTGAACTGCTGAGCACTGGGTTGTCGACTTTTCTCCAGGGTGCTTATCAAGTTGGGTCATTTTATTCGAGGTTTTTAGTTTCTTGGTTTAACTGTGTTTTGACTGTATAAAGTATTAAGAAATACCTCAGTAGTGAGCACAAGACACATTTTTGTTTGTAATTATTGCTTACTGTTTTCAACACTGTTCAGTCTTTCCTATGTCAGCTCTATAAAATGACAAAGGTTTCTCTCTTCTTTATAAAATACTCCATGGAAATATATTTGGAAGCACCAAATTTGGTATTCTGAATCTGATGTCTTTCTGGAGTAGTTTTAGCAGTTTACATTAGAGGTTGCTCCAAGCAACCTTTGGGCTGGAGTGTTGGGGTATTTTGTATCAGTGCTTAAAATACAGCACAGCCAGTACTGGATTATTATTTTATCTTCCCAGTGTTCTACTGTTTTCTTTTGCAAGTCTTGGAGAACTTAAAAAAAAAAAAAAAAAAAAAAACACACAAAAAAACCAACCAACCACAAACCCTGAGCATTCTGTTAAATTTTCCAGCAAGTTTACAGATAGGTCTGCTAAACAAACTAACACTGTTTAGGTAACTAGCTCCCATGCATCTTTGACCATAGAGCTTTTAAGAACATTTTCCTCTTAAGTCCTTTGTCAGCCATAGTGTACAAAACTACGATTTTAGTTGTGGTTTAGGTATAATTGGAATGAGATCTTTATCTGTTAATTGTTTTCAAAGAATAAAGGAGGCTTGCATTTCAAGGGGCAGGGGGGAATCTGAATCTGCAGTACTTAATAAATTGTGCACAGGAGTGATTAACTTTCCCATAATATTTTGCTGCAGGCTTTGTGGTCCAACAGAAGAATGCAATGGAACTTGTTTTGACCATTTTTATTGGATGTGCCAGGTGAGGGGGAGATGGCTTGGAGGGTATTGATAAACCAGAAGCAGCAAAAACTCGGTTAATGTTAACACACAACTTAATGTTGGCATTATACCCTAAGTTTTGGGAGTCTGTCCTGCTTACAAGTTGTAATCTTCAGTGTGCTAACTAAGCAGTTTCCAAAGTAGTTAGATTGCTCTTATAGGCTGTTCTGTCTTCACTGTGTACATGCAAGACAAATCTGACCACAAGTAGTAGAAAGAAGTTGAATCTACAGGGACAAAGGCAGAACGTTCATGGTCATGGTACTAGTAAGACTGTAGGTTTGCTGTACAGAGGCCTTTGTGTCATTGGTATGCTGACACGATGGTATAAACCCCCTGACAATTCTCAGTGATGCTATTGCATTTGAATAGATTTGTGTCCAAAATGTCTTCATCTTTTTTTTAAATTAGGTTTTTCTTACTTGCGTATTTTTCACTTAAGTGCTGTCTGTCAGATTATAACAAACCAGTAGTTCACTGTATGCTCAGGGGCTCGTATATTGTCAGAGACAGATAGCTTTTTCAGAAAAGAATATGCTGATATGCTATAACTTTTAAATACAGTAATATTTCTCTTTGTATGGTGTTGGACTTCCTGTGCTGGTCAAATTTTAGTTATTACACTCAATCTGAGTTCATATTTTTTACTGGGCAAGGAATTACTTAGGGTTTTATTCAGAGGTACAGTGATTTAGATAGCCCTTGCAGCTTTGCCGTAGAGTTGAATGCATTTTAACAGGAAATGAAATTACTCCTCTAAATTGCCTTGGAATCATACAGGATAAAGTAGTGCTGCCAGTGATAAACCCCCAAAATCCTGCCTTGAAAAAGTATTAGGGGCAGGTACTAGTGACCATGTCATACTGTGGGGGTGGTTTTTTTTGGTTTGGTGTTGGTTTTAATGCATGGTTATGAAAGATTAGTTGATTTATATCTCATTTTATTTCTAAATAAAATAATGTTAACACTAAAGCAACATTATAACAAAAACACTGTAAAATGCACCATACCAGAAAAGCTTTAAGGAACACTTTAAAAGCCTCATCTAAATTTCAAGAAAGATTAACTAGCAGTAAAGCAAATTTTTTAAGGGGAAACAGTATTTGTGGATCAGGGAGTTGGGAAAGGAGAAGAGTGTTTGTGTCTTGCTGTTGTTTTAGTGGATTGTTCATACTTTTTGTAGTACTTGCGCCTAATATAAAGAATAAGGGCTCATTTTCTCTTTTAGAAAATGAGTAAAAATAAATGACACACACTGACTAAACTCCTGATCTTTACAACTTCAAAGTCTGGAAAAGTTTTTACATAGGATCTGACTCCTCTCAGTTTAGGCTTGTATTTTTTGTGTCTTTCTGAACTGCAAGCTTGCCTTTTTTTTTTTTCTTTTTCCCTTTGCAAACCTGATGACTGGTGAATTTTGGAGAGAAGTTTTGGTTTCATTGAGGTATTAGGCACCTTGTTGATCAAGGTGCTTGCCTCCTTTCTCTGTCACCAGTACAAAGTAGTATTCAGCTAGAGTCACTAGCTGAATATCGTTTGGTATACTTTAGTTCATATGCAGGTGTTTTTCAGACTCCTACTATAGTAGCATGCTTTTACAAGATTACTGTCAGTAGAGTCATAGGAACCATGGCAGAGTTCACATGTCTGATAAAGGTGATAACCATCAATTTGTGATCACAGTCTGTTGATTTAACTCTTTGTAGCTATGTTCCAGATCTGTTTTAAAGAATTTTAAATAGTAGAAGTTGTCTTCTGTTCGTAGATTTTATAATTGTAAGCAATAACCTGCCAAAAGTAAGCCTTTACTATTCTTACTCTGCTCAGTAGGGAGACTTGTGTAAACATGTTGAAGTGAAGATTTGAATAAAGGGTTGAGTGGCAGTTGTTTTTCATTTGATTTCAAGCCATCAAAAGGACATAACCACCTCTTTCCTTCTTCAGCCTTTTCTCCATCGTTCTCTTCACTCAAGCAGTAGCAGAGTTCATGATCCTGCCTACATTAAAGAAATGGAAAATGAATTTTATTGAAGGTGTTAAGTTAATAACAAAAGAATACAAGTTGGGTGTTGTTTTTTTTTTAAAAAAGCACTAAACTGTGTGAGTTTAATACACTCTCTAAAATAGAGCACTTGCTTCCAAAGTCCCTGTGATGCTAAAATTCAATCTCCAACATATTGAATAGGTGACTGCTGTATTTTCTGTTGAGGAAGAGCAACCGTGGCAACATCTGAGTTATAGCCAGTAATCGGTGTCTCCATGTTGCAGTACATTTTTAATAGATATTACAAGTAGAACAGTTTTCAGATGAATGCAATGGATCGCGTAACATATTTAAATATAGGAGTGAACGGATGGCTGTGTTTGTAAGGAGAAAGCATTAAATGTTTTTTTCTTTATTGCTTGGTTCTCATAGGATTATAGCATGAATTTTGCTGATTCACCGATGCATGTGCTGTCATCACTGCAATGACAGAGGACGATGTAGGAAAGTATCCTTTGGATAGCTTGTGTGATGAGGACAAATGAAGCAAGGGATAAAAGAGGAAGCAAGAAGTTGCCATATTGGATTAGAATACTGGTTTTGACTAGTTGAATAATGTCCCTGATTAGGGCACGTATGACTGTTTCAGGTGAAAATGCCAAAAAAAACCCCAAAGTGAGTAATTTTTAGAGTGAGTTTTTCCTGCAAGAATATCAGTGGGTTTTGTTGGTTTATTTTTTAAAGAAAGGCTTTTGGTTTTAGAGAGTTAACTAAAGTGATCTGAAAATAGTTGACAGTTGGGAATCTCTTCACAAAACCAGTGTTTGAAGTAATTTTTCATTGAAAGGACCAACATTAACAAGGAACACGTTTTAAAAAAACAGTTCCTATAAACTAGCCTGCCCTTGGGCAAAGTAATTGTAATGTTTCCTTAGGAGCTGACAGTTGAGTTTTTATCCTCATAAGAGTCTTCTTTGTAATTGTTTAATAGGTGTGGATTTAGTTAAAAGTATGGGGCGAAGGACTTACGGGAGCCTTGGTGTTTCCTGTCACCATAGGTGGCATCAGCTAAGTGCATCCTCCCTAGAAGTGTAGTGAGATCTCATAGTATAGGTCTCTCCCCTCTGCATATGTAGACAGTCATGAATCTGCCTTGCACCCAGCTGTGTGGCCCGATTCTCATTTTAGAGAAGTGATATCTTACCACGGCATATCTGCTCAGTCCATTTTTTTTCAATGCAAGTCATCATCACACCATATGCCTCTTAAATGCTGATGATTCTGGTTCTTCCTTGAGAGATTAAGAACCATCTCTAACTGAACTTTTCAAAGGAAGCTTCACCAAATGTAGAGCATTTGATGTACTCGCTATTACCAGATTTATTGTTGACAGCAGTGTGTTTTGATTATTCATTTCTGTTGGTATATGAAATACATGCAGCCAAAGATCGTGGTGATTGTTTATCACCACTGCCTAGTAAAAGCAAGAGCAACAACAAAACCGAAGGAGGAGGGGAAGGATCTGAAGAACTAGAAGCCAGTTAGTGTCACCACAGTCCCTGGGGAAGTTACAGAGCAAGTCTTTGGGGACATGAAGGACAAGGAGATGACTGGCTGTGGGCCAGTACAGATTCACCAAAGGGCACCTTCTGCTTTACCAGCCTGATTGCCTTCTGTAATGACATGATTGGTTTTGTGAGTGAAGGGAGAGCAATTGGTGTTGCTTATGTCAGCTTTAGCAAGTATGGTTGCTGATGTCATCCTTGCAAGACTGTGGAGATACAGGCTGGGTAGGAGTATTGCAGAGTGGGTGGAAAAAACAGCTGGACTATCAGGTTCAAAGGGTAGTAGTCAACCACTTGTAGCCTGTAGAGGTCTTGGAGTGTTGGTAGTAGGCACCTTGTGTGTTGTAGGTATTGAGGAGGTAGATAGGCTCTTTTCTTGGCCTTTTTACTTTAATAGTTGATGATACCTGCTAATGATCCCACTAATTGGTTTTATATGTGTATAGAATGGCCAACAGATCTTCACAGACTTATTAGAAACCAGTATTTCTTTGGTCACACAAGTGTGGTGACCAAACATGCAAAACGTGCCAAAATACGTATATGGCAGAGAGATGGATCATGTGATGTCTGCCTGAATTCTACCTGAGCATTAGAGTAGTAGTAGTCTTCAAGAAGTTAGTTTTTATACTATCATGATTATTGGTGTAGGATTTGCTACAGAATTTTACTGGAACAAGAATCTGAAATAACTAAAAAGTAAGGTAACAGTATGTGGTAAATAGGTAACCATCCCTAAACTTTTTCCTTTAAGTGCTGGTCATTGTAAATATAATGCAGTTAGGGCATTAAAAGGAGGAGAGCTTCTTCATTACATATGAAGAAGAGCAACAGACATAAAAAAAAAATTCTCCATTTCAGAACATAAACTTACTAAGAGTATGAACTTCAGAGTCAGTGTTTTCGTTTTATGGTAAAATTCAGGGTGATGGCAAGTCTGAGAAAATGGATTACTGTGAGAATTATAGCTTAATGTAAAGTAAGTAGGGTTGATTAATAAAAGGGTAAGGATTAGGGCTGGATGTAATACAGGTTAAGATGGTGTGCTGTATTTACAGAGGAAATATTTTAATTTTTGCAAGATTTCTGGGTGAACTTGAATGGCTTCTTTTTGTGTAGGTGTAATCTATCTTCAGATAGTTTACATACATTTACAAGGATGATTAGTCCTGTGTTGTTTGGTTTTTTCCTCTTGTATCCAAATGGATTTTCTAAGAGCTGTCTCCACAGTTGTGTTGCCAGTATCAAAACTTCAGTTACCATTTTCCTCTTAGTTGAATGTACACCAAATCTGCTAAAAGTGTTCCTGGTATACCCGCAAAATAATGCAAGTGTTAACCTCCACTAGTTTTGTTTCACACTTCTTTTTAGGTGAAGAACTGTGGAGACCAATACAAATTCACTGCTGATGAGACACAATTCTGCGAGTTTGGCACACTTGATTTTGTTGGCATATGGGTGGAAAACCAAATAGGTCCTTCAAGTTCTTGTTCTTTGTGGTTTATAGGAAGAAATATGTGTTCTGGGCCTAGTTGTTCTGTATTTCTTTGTCTGCTTAAGAAAAGGGAAAGCAAAATGGAGGTATTCTGAAGAGAGGAAATCAAATCAGACCGTTGTTCTTGAATGATGTCACCATGGGTTAACTATTATTGGTGCAGTGTGATAGGGAGGAACAACAAAGTGAAAGTGTTGTGAACCCTCTGGGGTTTTTTACAGAGATTCTTTCTAAAGTTGTTGTATAATTAGTTGTTGTCATGTATATCAAAACTCTAAATACTTAGGTGGTATTCTAGATATGTTACCTTTTAAGAGTAAGCATTGGTGATGCGTAAGCTGTTTGGCCACCAATATAATCATCCTGGTGGGCCTAAGTCAAAGAGGTGCTTTGTGGCTGGAAAGAAACTGAGATCTGGCAACAACTCTAGGTAGCTCAAATTGGAACAACACTTGTTTTCATTTTGGAATGGAGGAGGTCACTTACTGGGTAGGGACACTCTGGAGTAAGAGATAGAGTGCTTTCTTCCATACTTTGCTATCAAAAGCCAGAAAATACTTCCATGTTTTCAAGGCAGAATCAATCTGTGGTGTTTCACTGGAGCTTCACTGTACTGGGTGGTGAGTGGTGTCAAAAGTTTAAGAAATTCTCATGTAATAGCCATTAAGCAGCTCCACATGAAAACCCGTTGAGCCATTGCTGCCACCATATAAACTCTGACCTTGATTTCTTCAAGTACTTCAGGCCCATATCACAGACTACTTTTGAGTTGCTCTTTTTTTTTTTCCCTCTCATCATGAACTGTGTTATAGGGGTCTGAACATGAAGTTTCCTATGTCAGGTCTTGGTCAATTTGAGAATCAGCCACAGGGGGAATCCTCTGCATTTCTGTTGCTCAGGTTTTACAAACAGGCTTTAACAGAGGCAGGCTACGTGTTTCAGCTCTGCAGTTACCTATTCTAGAAAGCTAGTGCAATCAGGTTTTCTTTTTTTTGTTTCTCATTTTAGCTATTGGAGAAGAAGCCAGAAGGCAAAAAAGATTTCTGGTTTTCAATATTAACGTTTTGCAGTGGGAAAGAGGCTGGTATATACGCTGGCAAACTTAAGTTGTTGCCAAAATATTCTCAGCCTCTGGATTTAAGAAATGTCTGGTAAAATGAAAGTTGAAATTGCCCTACTAGGTCAAAAGGCCAGTGTCAGATTATAACAGTACAGGATGTTAACAAACCACAAACGAAGAATATTGTTTTACCTTACTGAATGCTATGATAATGCACATGCTAAGCAGATGGCCTAGATTCATTGCTAGATAGGGACGAAAGCTCTTGAGGTACAACGTCAGTGCTAGCTGGCAGTAATGAAGGCTCAAAATTGTATATAGGCATTTTTATGACAATGTACCTGTTCTCTTAAAGTTCAGTTTGTTGATTCCATTTTCTTCTTGATCGCTTTTCCCACTTGCTTCAGATAGGTTGCGTGGGATTTACTGGGGCGGGGCAGGGGCTTCCCCACATGTACTTATTTTACCTACTGTTGCACCCACAGCCAGTATTATATTCCTGTGCTTCTGAAGATCCTGCATTCCTGGTTGTTAGAAGCATTAGGGCAGTAGACGTGTTCGATCAGAGACTGTGTTCCTCTTATTCTGTCCATGTTAGCCAACCCTTCTGTCTGTAGAGACCTGATGGAATTTCAGTGGAGTTCTGTTGAAGGTACAAAGGATGCGTTTTTAAATAGTCTAAACACAGCACTGGAGGGAGGATAACAGTTTATTTTCCTTAAATTCTGGAGTTATGCTTCATCAGCTGGAGAGTCCATTTAATTTGGTTCTTTCTTCAAAGGTGGCCACAATCAGCATATTAGGGCCTATGATACTCCTGAGTACTTTCCCAAGTACTTTCCCAGGTGTTCTCAGCTCAGAGGAATTACTCAGTCAGAAGTGGTTCCTTTGTATTGCCTAACACAAGCTATGTCCAGGCCCTACCTTGAACCATGCAAGCTTTTAGCATCCACAGCATGAATGGCTAGCAAGTTCCACAAAGCTACCTACTTCAAGCTTCGCTTGTTTTGATCCTTTTTCCTGGTAGGTTTATTTGATGGTATTACCCTTCGGTCCTTGTACTGGAAAAAGTAGCGAGTCTTCCTTTGTGACACTCAAAATTATGTGGAACTTTGTCCACAAGAATTGCCTCTTGTCTAGACTGTCTCTCCTGTCCTCCTTGTTTGTTGTACAGAACAACAGAAATTTGATTGTTCTTGTTACCTGTCCTTGAGCCCTTTTAAGTTATGCTGTTATCCTTTGGAAATGAGGGACGGCAACTGATCCTTTTCTTTTCTTTTTTTATACAGTTGCATGATATTATTTTGTGGTTTATTCTGTATTACTTTGTTTATAGTTTCTGACATCAGATTTCCTTCTCTAACATAGGCTGCACGCTGAACTGACATTGACATGGCACTGTAACTCCAAGATGTTGTTTTTAATTGCTAACTGTCAGATTAGAGCCAATCTCTTATTTTTTTTCTTTCACGTGCTGTCTTGCTTTCTTTGGTGAGGCTTCTCCAACTCAGCAACACACTGCTAATTTAAAGCAAATAGGTTTTAACAATTGAAAATTACTTGTATCATATCATTCAAAATATGTCTATAATCTGTCATTGTCAATTAGGTTGCTTATACCAAATGTTTATTTCTCATATCCTTGATTTCTTGAGGAATCACACAAGCACATTTTGTCTCTGTAGTGTTAGGATTTGCTTTCATTGTAGCGCTACCATCAACTTGGGTGTTGCTTTTTAGTTCTAATCCATATACTGCTGAACGAATTGTGTGGGGTGGTGTGCCCCTTCTTTCAGTCATCTTTGAATATAAGTCAAAACCTGAAGGCAGCACCCTCTTAGAATGAAGAATTTATCTGGATGCACATGAAAAATATGTGGTTCTCTTTACTTGCCAATAGTATTTCAGAAATCTCTTCTTTCTTTTATTTGGTGCCGCGAGACTCCCTTCTGTTCAGTGGTAACTGATGCTTGTTATAGCCACTATGCAAGTGATTTACGACGTAAGTTGAGACAGAGCATTTCTTAACTTTGGTGCTGTATTTATCACAGTTATTGAGAGCTATCCTAACTCCAGAAGAGCTAGGTGGACTCTTTAGAATTAATTGGGTGTTTCCTTCAGCAAAAAATGTGACAACTGCTATTTAGAGAGAATAGTGTAGCTTTCATTTATGATCTAAGTAATGTGTCATTCTGTGTAAGAAAGTGTGTCAGTGAATCTAGTCTCTTGACATTTGAATTTTAGGAATTTGTAATGAAATAACAACTGAGAAGGTGATGTCACCTCAACTTTTTTTCCAGGTTCAGTGGTAAAAGGAATTCCATTTTCACTGCTCTTGTTAGATGATGTATGTAATAATCATAAAGAGATCTTTTTACATGTGAACCTGTTGTGGTCTCCAAGGTTTTAACATTTTCTTGGCGTTCGAAAGGTATGTTCTTGTTCTTTTTTTCTGGTCTGTTCAAAAGAACTAAATAGTGTTTGTGACACTGTAAATGCCGTTAGCCACAGCTTGAACTGTGGACAAATGAGACCATTGTCAAGAGAGCTGATTTGTCATTAAGTTGGCTTTCCTTTGTGACTTCTGATAACTATAACATAACTAACAATGGTAGGTTACCTGTCTGAATGTGGAGGGGCAGTATCACCTTGAATAGGTTGGTCTTGCTCCCTGCTTAGTTTCACAGAAAAGCAGCACACCTTCATTAGATTTATTTTCGGTGGACGGATGGTGGCAGGAAAGAGGTCTTCGGCCTTCAAATGAGGGTATTTATCTAGTATGAGGCAAGTGGTGTATGAGCCCCTTCTTCTGAATTCTAAGAATTGGGTATGTGTACCTGCATGCAGGGAAGTATTCAGAAACTCAAAGATAGGTGGTTACTTGTTCCTGCTGTGCATTCAGAGTCTAAAATGTGAAAGGCTGTACAAGCGTAGAGTGTTCTATGCATGCCGTGTTTCTTCTTGGGGGATTTTTAAATGTTATGCCGTAACGACTAAATATGGTATTTGCTGGGGACAAAATTGATCCCTAAGTCTTTGCCATCCAGTGTCTCAAATGCTGGACAGTTTTGTCTTTTTCTGTGCATTTGAAATTAATTCTCAGACGAACACAGTTGTAATAGTAATAAATATCAAATGCATGTTGAGCCCCTAATAGAGTTTGAGGCTTCTTAGGAAAGGATCGTGCATATCCTTATTTCAGTTGCCATGAGGAAGATGAGTCTACACAGTAGCTCTGCCCAGGCTAAAAATAATATTGCTTCATGCTTTGCTCACTTTCTTTGTTTTTCACATGTTCAACAAATGACTTCCCTTACAGCATCTGGAGTGGAAGGAAGTGCTCTACTGCAGAATATCATCTTTACACCTCAGGTGCTGTGTGACATGGGAGGAAGGGGCAGGTTACTAAATAGGAGCTAGCTGTTTAGAGTAGGGTTTATTTTCACATAATGGTTGAGGTTGGAAGGCACCTCTGGAGATTGTCTAGTGCAGTCCCCTGTTCACGGTAGCATCAACTACAGCATATTGCTCAGGGTCATGCCTAGTTAGGTTTTGAGCATCTCCAACGATAGAGACTCCATAATCCTTCTGGGCAGCCTATTCCAGTGTTTGACCACTGTTGACATTTTGAATAAAATAGAAAATGAATAAAACTTTTTAAATCTTATGTTTAAGTGGAATTTCCTGTACTTCGGTTTGTGCCAGTTGCCTCTTGGCTTATCACTGGGCATCACCATGAAGAGCCTAGGTCCATATTCTTTACTCCTCCCCCTTCCCCAAATCAGATATTCATACACCTTTGTAAGATCCCATGAGCCTTCTCTTCTGTGGAGAGGATTATTCCTCCTCATGTGCAGGACTTCACATTTCCCTTTGTTGAACTTAATAAGGTTCTTGTTGGCAAATTTCCCCAGCTTATCAAGGTCCCTGTGAATCACAGCACAACCATCTTGTCTGTCATCCACTCCTCCCAGTTTTGTATCTTCTGCAAACATTCCGAGGGTGCACTCTGCCCCATTGTCTGGGTGATTAGTGAACATGTAAAATAGTATTGGCCTCATATTGACCCCTTTGAGGATTAATGGGACCATTGCTGATGAAAGTACATTGTTGAGCTTTCCACCTTCCCTCTGTAGATAGAAGCAAGCTATCTTTGCCCCAATGCATCATAGCTAAGATGATTATGTGAATAGAGAGGGTGGTTTAGATGCCAGTTGGGGATGTCAAGTGAGACTTCAGCTCAAACTCAGCAAAAAGTCCCCTATTAAAATAACGTTGTTGGCCTAAAACTAAGGAGGTTTTGAAAAATTGTCCTGATCTTACATGGGTAAAATGTAGCTGGTGCAACTCCGGAAGGATGTCTTGGCATTAGAGTAGTTCAGTTAGAATTTCACCTCATTTTCACCAGTACTAATCAAAAAGCAGAATGCTGGGTACTATTTGGAAAGGAGAACAAAACTTTGCTGTGTAAATTTGAGGTATACCCACATCTTCAATAGTGTGTGTGGTTCTGGCCCTGTGTCTGGACACAGGTAATGGCAAAGCAGATGACCAATGGAATTATAATGCAAGACATGGCTAAGTAGACTCAAACTCTTCAAGCTGGAAGAGGTGTCAATGAGAAAAGATATTTGAGGCCTATAAACACAGCAAGCTGACAGAAGGTAAAGAGGGAATATTTCTTTAGTTGAAGAATAAACAGTGAAACAAGCTGAGATGCAAAAGAAACGAAAGTTTCCTTCTTCCATCTTGGTGTAGTTAAGCAGAGGAGCTCCTTGCTGCAGGATGTTGTGGGTACCAAAAAGCTTACATAGTTTCATAAATGCATTAGAAAATTTTATAGCTCTAGTAGTATTTTTATTAATTTAAAAACAAGGATGTTGCCTTTTATTCAAAAACCTCTTAAGCCAGAAATCGTAAATGACTCGGAGACTATACTGAAGAAGTATCTTCCATAGGCATCCTCTGTTGGTCCTGTCAAGCAAAATGTTAGCCTCGGGAGGCCTTTCTGAAAGAGGGTTGGAAGGGATTATTTTCAGCTGTTGTTTGTAGTGGGATCCTTTCTTAAGAAGATTGTATCTTCACTATCCTTAATGATGCAGGTCTGGGAAACAGAGATGCTGGATCAAATGAGGAGGCTGTGGTTTCTTTTTCACTTAGCATAGACGGTGTGTAAAATTTTGCCTTGGAAGTGTATCTATTTTGTCCCAAAGACAACGTGTGAGATTGGTGGTAGTGCGCTAGCCTTCTTATAGTAGATTCAGTAATTTATCAGCTTTAAAAAACAAACAAACAAACAACTAAAAGTTTCTATTTGTTTTAGTCTTAAGATTGTGAGATTTTTAAGGAATACACCACAGAAATAATGAATACAAATGCAAATTTAATGCCCTTAATAAAGGGCAAATTTCCGTACTAGTGGCCTGCCACGATATGAATTTGAACATAAAACCAAAGCAGAAATATCTTTTGCTAGGAAAATCCTCTGTGAGTGTCAGTGGCTGATTCAGAGTGAAGGATTGTTCCTGGTTCTCTGCCTGTTACTCACGTTGAAAATTACTGACATAGATGGAGCAAAGCCATCTTTGGTCCTAACACAAATGCTGTAATAGACAAACTGAATTTCATATGTCTGTAATGCCTTGT